>NW_006785406.1:3939448-3981423 GCF_000442215.2 Lipotes vexillifer | reverse complement strand
AAAAAAAAAAAAAAAAAAAAAAAAAAAAAAAAAAAAAAAGTAGTAATAGCTTTGAGAAGCTTCCCTGAAGTTTGCCCAGGGATGCCATCATCTTACAAGAGAGGCTACTGTGTCCTCCCACCCTGCCTCCTACCTTTTTTCAACATTTAACAAATACACTTATTAGACGGCTGCTCCGTGCCAGGCCCAATCTAGACAATGAAAATATATAATGCACAAGACACATATACTCCTTGCCTTTTCAGAGCTTATGGTTGAGCGGGGAAACATGAAAGTAAACTAGAATGGTAACACTGGGATGAGAGCTACAAAAGGTCAGGGTGTTATGGCAAGACAAAGGCCATACTTGGTGAGTCAAGGAAGGCTTTCCAGGGAAAGTGATATCCAAGTCGAGAACTGAAAGATAAGGAGGAACAGGCTAGCATGAAGCAGGCAAGAGATAACATGCAAAAGCCCAAAGATGAGGAACAGAGAGCACTGTACTCGCAAGATGTGTCAGTATGAGCCACTGAAGGAACAGTAAATGGGATCTAAGCTCATTAGACTTCAAACACTGAGACCCTAGAATGCTCCTATATTGCTCTGTACCCTCTAGCTTTCAGATAGTGCCTACACTTGATAGTACAGATACAAATTAAACATTTGTGCTATGAACGCATATTTATTTTGCCCACACCCCCAATAATGAGTGCCCAAGAGTGGCTCATGTGAAAGGGAGAAATTTTAATGACCTGTCCTAAAAATAAGTTTTAGCACATTCATATCCCAGAGACCATCAAATTGTAAAAATATATATCTAAAGGAACAAAATAAAAGTATTAACCTTCTTTAGGTGAATTTTTGATCAGAAAATGGCTTTCATTTGCTCTCTTTCCCAATCTAGCAGTCTCCAACAGCCAAGCTATAGTGACCGCTGGTAAATTCCACTTCTTGGCAGCTTCATATTTAGAACCACCTGGTTCTTTCAATACAAGATGTGTACTGGCAAACATGCCTTTCTTTGCATTGGATTTGCGAACGAAGAATTCTTGAACACTGAAAAGTTACATTTAAAGAAAAGCAAATGTCATATGCACAATTAGCCAGCAAAGTAAGAATGAAGTTTCTAATACAATGGTTTTGTTAGAGTTCTGAATATAAGAAAATACTCACAGATTAAAAGTTGGCTCTATTTCTTAAATTAAGCTAATCCCCTTACAAGTGCTTACTCTAGAATGAAAATGTATTGCTAAAATTAAACTTTTTATAAAAACATAAGCAAATTAAACTAGACTTACAAGAAATAACCAGAAAAATCGTCTATTTATTTAGTCATCACCCATCCACCTTGTCTTTCCTCCTAAAAGGAGGCAGCATGGAACAACTACGGGAGCAAAGGAAGAGTATGAATAACACATTATATCTTTTAGCCCACTACAACTTCTCCAAGTATTTTCACATATCTCATTCGATCCTCTCAATATTTGTGAAATACCAATATTTTACAAATTATTGTAAAAAACGACCTGGGAAAAGATGCAGAGAAATTAAACGCCTTCCTCATGATCACAGAATATTAAAGGGAATATGGGGGCAAAAACAGAATATGAGATATAAACAGAATTGTCTTTTCTTTTAGGACTTCTGGGTTTTAGGTCTAGATCCCCACTTTTAAGATTTTTTTTAATATTCCACATCTTTCCTAGTACTTTCATGGATTCATTTTTCACATTTAACCCACTGATCAATTAATTTGGTACTTATTTTGGGATGAGATGTTGCTCCAACTTTACTGAATCATATTTATTAAATAAACCATCTCTTCCTCGATAAGTTGAAATATCACTTTTATCATATACCAAATTCCTGTTTGTGTTTAGGTCTATTTCTAGACTTTCTGCCTGTTCACTGAACTTTCTGCTACTTACAGACACACTATTTTATCTAGTGAGGTTTACAAAATATATTTAAATAACTATTCTATTTCAGAATTTTTATGACTTTTCTGCTTGCTAATATTTTCTTTGAATTTAAGAATTAGTTTGCTTATTGCCCTCTCTAAAAAATTTCTTTATAACGTTTAGTCTTCCTGTCCAAGAACAGATACATCTTTCATACTGTTTAAGTCTTATTTATTTCCCTCAATAGCATTTTACAAGTTTCTGTAGCTCTTCCAAGTTTCCCTTTAAAATTTTTTTAAAAATCGAAGTATAGTTGACATACAATATTATATTAGCTTCAGGTGTACTACGTAGTGACTTGACATTTAAATGCATTACAAATGATCAACACCAAAAGTCTAGAAGCCATCTGTCAACATACAAAGCTAGTACAGTATTACTTTTTTCCTTATGCTGAATATTTCATCCCCGTGACTTTTTAATTTTATAACTGGAATTTTTGTACCTCTTAATCCCCTTCACCTATTTTGCCCAACCTTCCATTCCCTTCCCCTCTGGTGACTACTAATTTGTTCTCTATATCTATGAGTCTATTTTGGTTTTATTTTGTTTGTTCCTTTGTTTTGTTCTTTTAGATTCCACATCATGTTGCTAGGTGTTTTATCTCATTCCAGATTTAGTAAGAGACCTTTGTTTTCATTAGCTCTTCTGATTGTACATATGAAGGTCAGTGACTTCTGTATATTAATATTCTACATAACCACTTTGCTGAATTTTTCTGTGAGCACCACTTTAGTCTGTTGCCATATTTTGTTATTGTTATTTGTTACAATTTCAGTTTTTTCCAAAAGCTTACTGTTTGGTATAATCCAAGTACACAACACAGCAAAAAAGGAAATATACAATTTAATGAATTATCATAAGATGAAAACCCTTATATCAACCACCCACGTCAGAAGACAGAATCTTACCAGTCACTCCAGAACCTCTCCAACGTGCCTCTTCTCAGTTACTAACCCCCTTCCCTCCCTTGCTAACAGTAGCCACTATTTGGATATTTATGATTATCACTTCCTTCCTTTTCTTTTGTTTTATCACATAGTGCATCCTTAAACACTACATATAATTTTTTATGTCTTTTAGCTTGCAGGTTCCCTCGTCTTTCCTTGCCCCCTTGTTGAAGACACTATAATGTAGAGTTATCTCAGAGTCTGGATTTTGCTGATTGTATTGCTGTGCTGTAGTAGAACATGTTATTCTCCTGTATTTCCTATAATTCAGTAGTTGAATCTAGGTTTTATTAGATTGAGGTTTCATTATTTTGCTAAGACTACTTCAAGGTGGTGATGTATTCTTCACACAGAAGCATATGTCTGGTTTTCTCTTTAGTATATGATTAACTGTTGGTTTTCAATGCCTAGATTCTTTCATTTATTAGAAGTCACAATCTTATCATTCCTTTTTCACTTATTTGTTGGAATACTTCTATAAAGGGAAATTGTCTTATCCATTATTATGGTACTCTGATACAGACTGTATAGGAAAGGCAGGATAAATACTTGATCCTTTCTCTTTATTCACCAGCTTTCAAAATAATGAGTTGGTTTCCTAGCATCCTTCAAACATGACCAATTAGCTTAGTTTGGTGCCATTATGAAGTTATGATTTAAACATTATATGATGTGTCTGGATCCACTGCTATTATTATCTCTAGTGACACGTACCTTTTCCTGTCTTTGGCCAGTGGAGGTCCTTTTGACACAACCCTTCCTACTAGTCTTCAATAATATATCAATATTTGCTCTCTGTTCTGACAAAATGCTCCAGACTCACTGGTATCTTTTCTGCCCCAGACCTAGAACTGATCATTTCTTTAAGCTTTAGTTTCTTTTAGTGGGAAGTGGTATTTTAAGGTCACAATGTGGGCACTGGTGTTGCTTGTTACTATCAGGTTGATAATGATTTCTAGGCTTAAAAGTGGTTTTGAATTCCTCTTTGAACCAAGAGTTACTAAAGAGTTCTAAAAAGCTGAGTTGATAAAGCCTTTTCATTTTCTATTTCTCCTACTCATTTCTAATTCTGGGGTGTTTTTTTTTTTTGCACTGTGATTAGAGAATATGGTCTCCACTCTTTCTATTTCATGGAACTTACTGAGGTTTTCTTTGTGGCCAATTTCTATACAGGCAACGTTTATGAGTGTTCCACAGGTGCTTGAAATGGTATGGTCACTGTTTTAGAGTGGATAGCTAACTATGCTGTTTAAATCTGTATCCTTTTTTATTTACCATTTGACCTGTCATGAGGTAAAAAGTGGGGATTAAAGTCTCTTACAATTAATGTTTCTGCTGATTCCTCATTGAATTTCCTGCTCTTTTTGTTCTATGAATGGTAGTCATGCTCTATTTGGTATACACATATATTTTACCTTCAGTGTAAATAGCACTCTTTATTTACAGTGCTCTTCTTTTTCCTGTTTAATACCTTTTGCTTTGAATCCAAACTTGTCTGACGTTAAAACTGCAACACTCTCTTTTCTTTTGATATATCTTTGCCCAACTTTTTTTTTTCCCCAAATGTTCTGAATCATTTAGGTTTAGATGTGTCTCTTGTTTAAAAGCATTTTAAGTGCTGCTTAATGATATAATCTAAAAGAACTTTTCCTTTAATGTAAAGTTTAGTTCATTTATATTTATTTATATAATGAGTTTTCTACTTCCTTTTTAAATAGCCACCATTAAAGTTCACTTACAGGTTGGGCTAATCTGGATTTTGGAACTTTAAAATTCATTTTCTTTCTCCCAAAGTATTCATTATTTCTGCTTAACATTTGCACTGCAGAAAAACAATGAATGTACACTGAAAAAGAATAAATCATCCAGATGGCACATGGAAGGGGATAAATAATGCTTAGATAAGTAACACTCAATAACGACCCATGTATCAGCTTTAAATATTCCCTTTCCTGGTAGGTAAGCATTAATACCTGGAGTCTTAACATTTGCCAGGCATCCGTCTAACAGCATTCTCCCTCTTGCACTTTGAGCCATCACATAGATATGCAACACACTCCTCATAAATATTATAAAGACACCCAGTGAAATCCTAATTTGAATGCTCTTCTATAAGTCAAAACAAATAAAAAGTACACCGAGACAGCAGGTACACTAAAAATACTACATACCTTGCTCCAAGGCGATTTGCTAAGAATGTCAACGAATCTTTTTCAGCTCCTGCACACTGGCTGAATGAAAGAACACAATCTTCTAAAGGAGTCATTCCTGCCATTACTGGGACTGGTGTGAAGAGAGGATTTGACTTTGGATCAGTTAAAGTCTGATAGTCTATACAAGTTACCTTTCAAAAACAAGAGAAACAATAACATCAACCTGAAATAAGCGACTAGTGGTTAACACTGGTTCAGTTACAGTAACGGTAATTTTAGTTTAGATGAAAAGCAATTTTACTTTCATATAAATGTGTATATATGCTCATTCTCAACACATTAAAGAAATACATACACACCAATCCATTATATAGGATGTTAAAATCAGTCAGATTTATCATCGAATTTATTGAATTTTGCTTAAAATTTAATTTCTTCCAATGTATTATCACTTTTTCTCTTTGAAAGTTGAAAAATAAATCAATGATGAAATTATTAGTGATAAGCCAACAAGATGGAATAATACAAAAGTGTATGTCATGTTTTGGTAGTAAGAAAACTAGGAAAATTGAAATAATATGAGATGACCTGGAGTAACTTCCTAAGAAGGAACACTGCTGGTGTGGCCCCTCTATTCTACCAGGATTAGGACCAAGAAGCTTGCATAGTTTATTATTTACACTTTCCATTGTTAAAAGCAAAATCCAGACAGTGCTCAAACCCAAATACCAATTTACTGAAACTGAACTGCCTAAGAAATAAACGTGTACTCCTAGTTTCAGACATCCTTCAATACTACATTTCAACTGCTACAGTGTTTTCTTACCAGCCACGTATTTGTAACAACTTCTCCCACAGTTGCCTGTACTTCACAGCCCAGCAGAGGAACCACAGCATAATCAGCAACAACTCTGCTCTGAAGTGACACAATTTTTCCAGCATTTTCTCTTATGATAGTTGCAATATTAAATTCATTTTCATTACTAAAACCTAAAATAAGAAAACTCTTTTGGCTAAATAAACCTTCTTCAGTAACTGTAGAAGCATCAGGGAGGCAATGACTGACGGAAGACTGGTTTTCTTCTTGCAGAGAAATATGAGTAGAATCAATGAGGGGCTCCACATGAGCAGAATCATTAAAGGGCCCAACTTCAGACTGTGCAACTTCAACTGGAACAGAAAAAGAAATGTTTTCTAACAGGCAGTTTATTTTATAAAGTTTATTTCCTAGTAAGGATATTAAGGTAACATGGAACCTGAGAACTGTGACCACACATAAAAAACTAAGGCTTTATAAGTATACAATGAAGAAAGAATATGAACCATCCCATTCTCTGGGCTCCCAGGAGTGTTATCAGTATTACTATCCTAGGACAACAGCAATCATGTTACTATTCTAAGTACTACTAGTGTACTAGAAAACTCTAATTAGTTGAAAATCATGAAGCTCCAATAACTCCATGGGCCTGCTTGAGTTCCAAAACTGGTTCAGATAATTCACAACAGAATTAAAAAAATATCATTAAGGAAAAAATGGAAGCAACAGGCCTAAGTGATCAAGCCCATCACATGGAAATAACTGAATAAATGCAATAACAAGAGAATTATGATTACTTCTCTTTCAAAAATTTCTAAAAAGTTCCATAATGAAATTGGAGCTATTTAGCTTCTATACAGATTCTTAAGAAAACAACTGATCAAGGACCCAACAGTCTCAACAATTTCATTTCAGGATAAAGTTGGCTTATAAATGGGTAGTAGAAGAAAAAAGCATAGCTATTTTAAAATATAAATGTCAATAATGAAAATGCAGCTGCTGCCAGTGTCCTAGTCCTCATGGTGAGACACAACTACCCCCTGCCTCTGCAGTAGACCTTCCAACACTAGCAGGGTGTTATACACTGGAAAAGTCCTGGTTTAAAAATAAAGGGATTAGGAGAGGGCAGACAGCAGAAGCAAGAAGAACTACAGTCCTGCAGCCTGTGGAACTAAAACCACATTCAGAGAAAGACAGACAAGATGAAAAGGCAGAGGGGGCTTCCCTGGTGGCGCAGTGGTTGAGAGTCTGCCTGCTGATGCAGGGGACACGGGTTCATGCCCCAGTCCGGGAAGATCCCACATGCCACGGAGCGGCTGGGCCCGTGAGCCATGGCCGCTGAGCCTGCGCGTCCGGAGCCTGTGCTCCGCAACGGGAGAGGCCACAACAGTGAGAGGCCCACATACCGCAAAACAAAAACAAACAAACAAACAGAAAAAAAGGCAGAGGGCGATGTACCAGACAAAGTAACAAGTTAAAACCCCAGAAAAACAACTAAATGAAGTAGAGATAGGCAACCTTCCAGAAAAAGAATTCAGAATAATGATAGTGAAGATGACCCAGGACCTTGGAAAAAGGATGGAGGCAAAGATTGAGAAGATGCAAGAAATGTTTAACAAAGACCTAGGAGAATTAAAGAACAAACAAACAGAGATGAACAATACAATAACTGAAATGAAAAATACACCAGAAGGAATCAATAGCAGAATAACAGGCAGAATGGATAAGTGACCTGGAAGACAGAATGGTGGAATTCACTGCTGTGGAACAGAATAAAGAAAAAAGAATGAAAAGAAATGAAGACAGACTAAGAGACCTCTGGGACAACATTAAACGCAACATTTGCATTACAGGGGTCCCAGAAGGAGAAGAGAGAGGAAAAGGACCCGAGAAAATATTTGAAGAGATTATAGTCTAAAACTTCCCTAACATGGGAAAGGAAATAGCCACGCAAGTCCAGGAAGCACAGACTCCCATACAGGATAAACCCAAGGAGAAACACGACGAGACACACAGTAAGCAAATTGGCAAAAATTAAAGACAAAGAAAAATTATTGAAAGCAACAAGGGAAAAACGACAAATAACATACAAGGGAACTCCCATAAGGTTAAAAGCTGATTTCTCAGCAGAAACTCTAAAAGCCAGAAGGGAGTGGCATGACATATTTAAAGTGATGAAAGGGAAGAACTTAAAACCAAGATTACTCTATCTGGCAAGGATCTCATTAAGATTCCATGGAGAAATCAAAAGCTTTACAGACAAGAAAAGCAAAGAGAATTCAGCGCCACCAAACCAGCTCTACAACAAATGCTAAAGGAAATTCTCTAAGTGGGAAACAAGAGAAAAAAGGACCTACAAAAACAAACCCAAAACAACTAAGAAAATGGTAACAGGAACATACATATAGATAATTCCCTTAAACGTGAATGGATTAAATGCTCCAAGCAAAAGACACAGGCTTGCTGAACGGATACAAAAACAAGACCCATATATATGCTGTCTACAAGAGACCCACTTCAGACCTAGGGACACATACAGACTGGAAGTGAAGGGATGGAAAATGAAATTCCATGCAAATGGAAATCAAAAGAAAGCTGGAGTAGCAATACTCATATCCGATAAAATAGACTTTAAAACAAAAAATGTTACAAGAGACAAGGAAGGACACTACATAATGATCAAGGAATCAATCTAAGAATAAGATATAACAATTATAAATATATATGCACCCAACGTAGGAGCACCTCAATACGTAAGGCAACTGCTAACAGCTATAAAAGAGGAAATCGACAGTAACACAATAATAGTGGGGGGACTTCCCTGGTGGTGCAATGGTTAAGAATCCACCTGTCAATGCAGGGAACATGGGTTTGAGCCTTGGTCCAGGAAGATCCCACATGCTGCAGAGTAAGCCAGTGCACCAAAACTACTGAGCCTGCTATCTAGAGCCTGAGAGCCACAACTACTGAGCCCATGTGCCACAAGTACTGAAGCCTGCGCACCTAGATCCCATGCTCTGCAACAAGAGAAGCCACCGCAATGAGAAGCCCGTGCACCGCAACGAAGAGTAGCCCACTCCCTGCAACTAGAGAAAGCCCGCGCACAGCAACGAAGACCCAATGCAGCCAAAAATAAATTAATTAATTAATAAAAATAATAACAGTGGGGGACTTTAACACCTCACTTACACCAATGGACTGATTATCCAAACAGAAAATTAATAAGGAAAAACAAGCTTTAAATGACACAATACACCAGATAGATTTAATTGATATTTATAGGACACTCCATCCAAAACCAGCTGATTACACTTTCTTCTCAACTGCGCACGGAAGATTCTCCATGATAGATCACATCTTGTGTCACAAATCAAGCCTCAGTAAAGTTAAGAAAACTGAAATCGTATCAAGCGTCTTTTCCAACCACAACACTATGAGATCAGAAATCAATTAGAGAAAAAAAATGTAAAAACCACAAATACATGGAGGCTAAACAATACGTTACTAAATGACCAAGAGATCACTGAAGAAATCAAAGAGGACATCAAAAAATACCTAGAGACAAATGACAATAAAAACACGACAATCCAAATCCAATGGGATGCAGCAAAAGCAGTTCTAAGAGGGAACTTTATAGCAATACACTTGTACCTCAAAAAGAACCAAACATCTCAAATAAACAATCTAACCTTACACCTAAAACAACTAGAGAAAGAACAAACAAAACCCAAAGTTAACAGAAGGAAAGAAATCATAAAGATCAAAGCAGAAATAAATGAAATAGAAACAAAGAAAACAATAGCAAAGATCAATAAAACTAAAAGATGCTTCTTTGAGAAGATAAACATAATTGATAAACCATTAGCCAGACTCATCAAGAAAAGTGGGAGAGAATTCAAATCAATAAAATTAGAAATGAAAAAGGAGACATTACAACAGACACTGCAGAAATACAAAGCACCCTAAGAGATTACTACAAGCAACTCTATGCCAATAAAATGGACAACCTGGAAGAAATGGACATATTCTTAGAAAGGTATGACCTTCCAAGACTGAACGAGGAAGAAACCGAAAATATGAACAGACCAATCACAAGTAATGAAATTGAAACTGTGATTAAAAATCTTCCAACAACAACAACAATAACAAGAAAAATCTTCCAACAAACAAAAGTCCAGGACCAGACGGCTTCACAGGTGAATTCTATCAAACATGTAGAGAAG
Source organism: Lipotes vexillifer (assembly GCF_000442215.2). Taxonomy (NCBI): domain Eukaryota; kingdom Metazoa; phylum Chordata; class Mammalia; order Artiodactyla; family Lipotidae; genus Lipotes; species Lipotes vexillifer. The sequence continues at coordinate 3,971,340 of NW_006785406.1, read as the reverse complement.
AGCTAACACCCATCCTTCTCAAACTCTTCCAAAAAATTGCAGAGGAAGGAACACTTCCAAACTCATTCTATGAAGCCACCATCATCCTGATACCAAAACAGACAAAGATACTACAAAAAAAGAAAGTTACAGACCAATATCACTGATGAATATAGATGCAAAAGTCCTCAACAAAATACTAGCAAACAATCCAACAACACATTAAAAGGATCATACACCATGATCAACTGGGATTTATTCCAGGGATGCAAGGATTCTTCAGTATATGTAAATCAATCAATTTGATACACCACATTAACAAATTGAAGAGGAAAAACCATATGATCATCTCAATAGATGCAGAAAAAGCTTTTGACAAAATTCAACACCCATTTATGATAAAAACTCTCCAGAAAGTGGGCATAGAGGAAATGTACCTCAGCATAGTAAAGGCCATATACGACAAACCCACAGCAAACATCATTCTCAACAGTGAAAAACTGAAAGCATTTCCTCTAAGATCAGGAACAAGACAAGGATGTCCACTCTCACCACTATTATTCAACATAGTTTTGGAAGTCCTAGCCACGGCAGTCAGAGAAGAAAAAGAAATAAAAGAAATACAAATTGGAAAAGAAGTAAAACTGTCACTGTTTACAGATGACATGATACTATACATAGAGAATCCTGAAGATGCCACCAGAAAACTACGAGAATTAATCAATGAATTTGGTAAAGTTGCAGGATACAAAATTAATGTACGGAAATCTCTTGCATTCCTATACACTAATGATGAAAAATGTGAAAGAGAAAATAAGGAAACATTCCCATTGACCACTGCAACAAAAAGAATAAAATACCTAGGAATAAGCCTACCTAGGGAGACAAAAGACCTGTATGCAGAAAACTATAAGACACTGATGAAAGAAATTAAAGATGAAACAAACAGATGGAGAGATATACCACGTTCTTGGATTGGAAGAATCAATATTGTGAAAATGACTATACTACCCAAAGCAATCTACAGATTCAATGCAATCCCTATCAAATTACCAATGGCATTTTTTACAGAACTAGAACAAGAAAATCTTAAAATTTGTATGGAGACACAAAATACCCTGAATAGCCAAAGTGGTCTTGAGGGAAAAAAACAGAGCTGGATGAATCAGGCTCCCTGACTTCAGACTACACTACAAAGCTATGGTAATTAAGACAATATGGTACTGGCACAAAAAGAGAAACAGATCAATGGAACGGGATAGAAATCGCAGATGTAAACCCACACACCTACGGTCAACTAATCTATAACAAAGGAGGCAAGGATATACAATGGAGACAGTCTCTTCAATAAGTGGTGCTCGGAGAACTGGACAGCTACATGCAAAAGAATGAAATTAGAACACTAACACCATACACAAAAATAAACTCAAAATGGATCTGAGACCTAAATGTAAGACCAGACACTAAAACTCTTGGAGGAAAACATAGGAAGTACATTCTTTGACATAAATCACAGCAAGGCCTTTTTTGATCCACCTCCTAGAGTAACGGAAATAAAAACAAAAATAAACAAATGGGACCTAATGAAACTTAAGTTTTTGCGCAGCAAAGGAAACTACAAACAAGATGAAAAGACAACCCTCAGAATGGGAGAAAATATTTGCAAACGAATCAATGGACAAAGGATTAGTCTCCAAAATATATAAACAGCTCATGCAGGTCAATATTAAAAAAAAAACAACCCAATCTAAAAATGGGCAGAAGACCTAAATAGACATTTCTCCAAAGAGGACATACAGATGGCCAAGAAGAACATGAAAAGCTGCTCAACATCACTAATTATTAGAGAAGTGGAAATCAAAACTACAATGAGGTATCACACCTCACACCAGTTAGAATGGGCATCATCAGAAAATCTACAAACAACAAATGCTGGAGAGGGTGTGGAGAAAAGGGAACCCTCTTGCACTGTTGGTGGGAATGTAAATTGATGCAGTCACTATGGAGAACAGTATGGAGGGTCCTTAAAAAACTAAGAATAGCATTACCATATGACCCAGCAATCCCACTACTGGGCATACACCCAGAGAAAACCATAATTCAAAAAGATGCATGCACCCCAGTGTTCATTGCAGCACTATTTACAATAGCCAGGACATGGAAGCAACATAAATGCCCCTCGACAGATGAATGGATAAAGAAGATGTGGTACATATATACAATGGAATATTACTCAGCCATAAGAAGGAACGAAACTGGGTCATTTGTAGAGATGTGGATGGATCTAGAGACTGTCATATGGAGTGAAGTAAGTCAGAAAGAGAAAAACAAATATCGTATATTAACACATATATGTGGAATCTAGAAAAATGGTACAGATGAACCAGTTTGCAGGGCAGAAAATGAGACACAGATACAGTGAACAAACGTATGGACACCAAGGGGGCAAAGTGGCGGGGAGGGGGTGGAGGTGGGGTGGTGTGATGAATTGGGAGATTGGGATTGACATGTATACACCAATATGTATAAAATGGATAACTAATAAGAAACTGCTGTATAATAAAATCAAATTAAATTAAAAAAATAAAGAGATTAAGAGCAGTTGCCCTACTGACATGCTGTATAAAAAAAAAAGAAAATGCATTCCCTAATATGCAATAAATATTATGAAATCAATGCTAAAAGTTTAAGAGGTAAAAACTTAGTATATTTTTGAAAACTCTAGTGGTTCTGTGTTGAAGGGTAATGCCTTACAGCAGAGATAGGCAAACTACAGCCTAGGGGCCAAAGTGGGCCCATGGCCTGTGTATTATGGTTTTTACATTTTTAAATGGTTGCAAAAACAGAACAAAACAAAATAGAATGTGTGACAGAGACAAAATGTGGCTGGCAAAGCCCAAAATATTTACTGTCTGGCCTTTTACAAAAACAGTTTGCCAAGCCCTGCTTCATGGGATTCCAACAAGCCTGGAAGGTATTCAAGGATTCTTAACATTTATTTATATAGGCACTGTGTCTAAGTGCTTTACACGCATGTAATTAATGGTCATGATACTATTAGGCTCATTCTATTGCTGTATCTATACCCTTTCTTCAAGAAGAATACCAGGCTTAAAGAGGTCATGTAACTTACCTAAAGTCATACAGTTATTAGGTGCAGAAATGAGATATAAACCGAAGTCTGTCTGACTCCAGGGTCCATAACATTATGTTATAGTGCCATCTTCTTATTTCTATCTTCATCTCCAATAGACACGACCGTTTTCACTTTTAAACTAACTACTGTTTATATATACTTTAATTCCTACTTAATACAAGTATTTAAATTGCTCTTACTGACACTCTGAAGAAGTTTTGTCTAGAGCATTACTGATCAGTAGGTCAGGAGACTCTATGACCCTCAGTTTCATATTATAAGGAATAAGGGATAACTGTATATTTATAATTTATAGAGATGTATGAGGATGAATAAGCTTAGATGGAAATAAAGGTGACATGATACTATAAAACATTTTGGAAAGTAGTTTTAAAAATAGATATTTCTGGGCTTCCCTGGTGGCACAGTGGTTGAGAGTCCGCCTGCCGATGCAGGGGACGCAGGTTCGTGCCCCGGTCCTGGAGGATCCCACATGCCGCGGAGCGTCTGGGCCCGTGAGCCATGGCTGCTGGGCCTGCGTGTCCGGAGCCTGTGCTCCACAATGGGAGAGGCCACAACAGTGAGAGGCCCGTGTACCGCAAAAAAAAAAAAAAAAAAAAAAAAAAAGGTATTTCTAATATAAAATGTAAAAACAAAATATTTTGCCATTAAAATTGTGAACAATCACATCTAGGAGGAAAACAACAACTTTGTTTGATGTCTATATATAGGTGGTGAGATGGGAAGAAGGAAGAAGCCCAGGGAAATTTTAGACTACTATAAAAACAAACTAGAAATACTGTTTTATAAATGATAAAACCCTGAAATTATTAAAGACTCAGAATAAATTGACATGTTCTACAGTAGTTCTTCCCATTTATTTTAGAAATAAAACCCTTTCTCAAATAGATGTCATTCGGTAGCCCAATAGACTACCGAATAATAATAGGCTTTTTGACAAGCCTATTATTGAAAAAGCTCTCTCAAATCAAAAGTAATTTTGTTTTAAGAGGTAGCTGTAAAATACTTGATTACATTCTTCTAAATTTGGTGCTTTGGGATTCACTGAGATTTACTGTCACTAAATCCTTTCAAAGTCAATAGACTACTAGCTGCTTTAGAAAGGAAGGTTTGAGAAACCAACTGCCTGGCTCCAGCAAGTACTCTTGTTGAAGGATAATGCATAAAACTACTTCCAGTCAATCTGCGGCTTCTTTATACTAGAACATCCTAAAAAATTAGGATGATCTGATATGATACACTACTAAAGCATAAGCAAGTGGTCTGACAAAAGTCAATTCTGCAGTACACCATGAAGACAAACAGTGTAGATAAAAACATAAGAATACTGAAAGTTCCCTTCTAGAAATACGGTAAGCTAGACATTCAAAAACCACTCACTAAAAACACCTAAAATACAGGATGAAATATTAAAGGTATCCTTATAAATACATAGCTGAGTTTGCAAGAAAGCAAGAGAAATTCTCAAGGGCTAAGAATGAAGTAGTAGCATGAATTCAGATCATTAAGTGATTACTAAAGCTAACAATTAACATCTATTTTGGCAGTGACCTATACCCTTAGAATTTAAGGATATCACATAGAGGGATAGGAGTCAAGCCTTTGATCTCACAAAAATTAGACGTGGGGCAGAGTATACCTTACCACTCAGAAAACGCTAAAGGGAAATGCCTTCAGTGAAAATGTCGACCAAAACCCAATTAACCACCACCACCACCAAGTCCACCCTGCAAAAGGAGATGACAAGTACACTTTATTTTTCTGAGGCACAGAAGAACATTTACGAAAACCACTTCCTAAACGTCTTATAGACCAAAGATATGATAAAATTAGAAAATATTTAGACTTGAACAATTACAAAAATGCTACATAAAAGATCTTTTGAAATATAACTGAGTTACTACTTTCAGAGAAATCTACTGACATAAACACTTAGATAAAAAGACTACAAAAAAACAAATTGTGCAACTTAAGAAATCAGAAGAAAAAAGAGAAGAAAAAAAGAATAAGACAATAAATTAATGAAACAAAAACAAAAATCAAACTTGGTTTGTTAAAAAGACTAATAAAACTGGTGTTTAAATCTCCTAGAAAGTACAGCTTACCAAAACTTACTCAGGAAAAAATAGAACAATGAAATAGTTTCATATCCATTAAATAAATCCGTACTATAAAATCTTCCTACAAAAAAACACCAGGCCGTTAGACAGATGAGTTTCATCACACATTCAAGTATAAGGGAACTCCAATTGTACATAAACTGAGATTAAAGAAAAAAAAAAAAAGTAACTCACCAATCCATTTTATCAATAATAACAAAACCCAACAAGGACAACAGGAAAAGGAAAATTTTAGGCCAATATCACACCGAATAGACAAAATCCTAAATAAACTATTAGTAAACTGAACACAGTAAAAAAAAGATGAATATATCATATTCAGAAGAATTTAAACTTGATTTAACAATGTAAAATCTACGAATGCAATTTACCACACCAAGGAGAAAAAAACCGTATAATAATTCTAATGAGCAGAGGAAAAGTACATAATACCCAGACCAAAGCCCTAAAGAATAAAAACTACAAAAGTTTTAGAAGAAAACATACAAGAAAAGCATCATTACATTAGATTTGGCAATGATTTCTTAATTATGACACCAAAAACACAGGAAATGAGAAAACAACAGATAAACTGGACTTCATCACAATTAAAACTGTTCTCCATCAAAGAACACAGGGTGAAAAGGCTACCCAAAGAATGGGTGAAAATATATGCAAATTGTATATCTGATAAGGGATCAATATTCAAAATACATAAAGAACTCCTACTACTCAGGAACAAAAAAAACCAACCCAACTGAATAAACATTTCTCCAAAGAAGATTTATAGATGGCCAATAAAAACAGGAAATGATGCTCAATGTCACTAATCATCAGGGAAATGCAAATCAAAACCACCAGTGAGATACCACTTCATACCCATTAGGATGACGTTTATTAAATAAAAAACAGAAAATACAATATGTTGGTGAGGATGTGGAGAAACTGGAACCCCTGTGCATTGCTGGTGAGAATGTAAAGTGGTACACTACTGTGGAAAACAGCAAGGTTGTTTCCCAAAAAATTAAACATAGAATTACCATATGACTTATCAATTCCACTTCTGGGACTGTATTTAAAAGAAATGAAAGCAGGGACTTGAACAGATACCTGTACAGCGACGTTCACAGCACCATTATTTACAAAAGCCAACCACAGAGAAAACTCAAGTGTCCATCAACAGAAAGGAAGAGACAATTCCAACATACAATGAACTATTATTCAACTTTAATAAGGAATGAAATTCTGACACATGCTAAAACATGGATGAAACTTGAGGACATTATGGTAAGTGAAATAAGACACAAAAGGACAGATACTGTATGAGTCCATTTATATGAGCTACCTAGAATGGTCAAATTCAGAGACAGAAAATAGAATGGTGGTTGCCAGGGACTGGGCAGAGGGAGGAATACAAAGTTACTATTTAATGGCTATAATGTTTCAGTTTGGGAAGATAAAAATGTTCTGGCATGAATGGTAATGATGGTGGCACAATAGTGTGAATATAGTACCACTAAATTGTACACCTAAAAACAGTTAAAATGGTAAATTTTATGTTAGGTATATTTTACCACAATTTTTAAAAACTCAATACCCAGAGATAGGAGGAAGATGGCGGAAGAGTAAGATGCGGAGATCACCTTCCTCCCCACAGATACATCAGAAATACATCTACACATGGAACAACTCCTACAGAACACCTACTGAACGCTGGCAGAAGACCTCAGACCTCCCAAAAGGCAAGAAACTCCCCACGTACCTGGGTAGGGCAAAAAAATAAATAAATAAACAGAGACAAAAAAATAGGGATGGGACCTGCACCAGTGGGAGGGAGCTGTGAAGGAGGAAAGGTTTCCACACACTAGAAACCCCTTCGTGGGCAGAGACTGCCAGTGGCGTGGGGGGGAAGTTCAGAGCCGTGGAGGAGAGAGCAACCACAGGGGTGCGGAGGGCAAAGCAGAGAGATTACCGCACACAGAATTGGTGCCGACAAGCACTCACCAGCCCAAGAGGCTTGTCGGCTCATCCGCTGGGGCAGGCGGGGCTGGGAGTTGAGGCTCTGGCTTCGGTCAGAGCGCAGGGAGAGGACTGGCGGCGTGAACATAGCCTGACGGGGTTAGTGCACCGCGGCTAGCTGGGAGGGAGTCCGGGAAAAAGTCTGGACCTGCCAAAGAGGCAAGAGACTTTTTCTTCCCTCCTTGTTTCCTGGTGCGCGAGGAGAGGGGATTAAGAGCGCTGCTTGAAGGAGCTCCAAGATCGGCATGAGCAGCAGCTAACAGCACGGACTACAGAGACAGGCATGAGACACTAAGGCTGCTGCTGCCACCACCAAGAAGCCTGTGTGCGAGCACAGGTCACTCTCCACACCTCCCTTCCGGGGAGCCTGTGCAGGCCGCCAGTGCCAGGGTCCCGGGATACAGTGACAACTTCCCTGGGGAGAACGCACGGTGCGCCTCATGCCGGTGCAAAGTCACGGCGGCCTCTGAAGCCAAAGGCACACCCCGCACTCCGTACCCCTCCCTCCCCGCAGCCTCAGTGAGCCAGAGCCCCCGAATCAGCGGCTCCTTTAACCCCGTCCCGTCTGAGCAAAGAACAGATGCCCTCCGGCGACCTACACGCAGAGACAGGGCCAAATCCAAACCTGAACCCTGGGAGCTGTGAGAACAAAGAAGAGAAAGGGAAATCTCTCCCAGCAGCCTCAAGAGGAGTGGATTAAATCTCCACAATCAACATGATGTACGCTGCATCTGTGGAACACCTGAAGAGACAAGGAATCATCCCAAATTGAGGAGGTGGACTTTGAGAGCAAGATATATTATTTTTTCCCCTTTTCCTCTTTTTGTGAGTATGTGTACGCTTCCGTGTCAGATTTTCTGTATAGCTTTGCTTTCACGATCTGTCCTAGGATTCTATCCATCCGTTTTTGGTTTTTTTTTTTTACTTAAAAATTTTTTTTCTTAATAATTTTCTATTTTAATAACTTTATTTTATTTTACCTTACTTTACTTTCTTCTATCCTCTTTCTTTCTTTCTACTTTTTCTCCCTTTTATTCTGAGCGGTGTGGATGAAAAGCTCTTGGTGCTGCAGCCAGCAGTCAGTGCTGTGCCTCTGAGGTGGGAGAGCCAACTTCAGGACACTGGTCCACAAGAGACCTCCCAGCTCCACGTAATATCAAATGGCAAAAATCTCCATCTCAACACCAACACCCAGCTTCACTCGACGACCAGCAAGCTACAGTGCTGGACACCCCATGCCAAACAACTAGCAAGACAGGAACATAACACCACCCATTAGCAGAGAGGCTGCCTAAAATCATAGTAAGTCCACAGACACCCCAAAACACACCACCAGACGTGGACTTGCCCACCACAAAGACAAGATCCAGCCTCATTCACCAGAATGCAGGCACTAGTCACCTCCACCAGGAAGCCTACACAACCCACTGAACCAACGTTAGCCACTGGGGACAGACATCAAAAACAACGGAAACTACAAACCTGCAGCCTGTGAAAAGCAGACCCCAAAAACAGTAAGATAAGCAAAATGAGAAGACAGAAAAACACACAGCAGATGAAGGAGAAAGATAAAAACCCACCAGACCTAATAAATGAAGAGGAAATAGGCAGTCTACCTGAAAAAGAATTCAGAATAATGGTAGTAAAGATGATCCAAAATTTTGGAAATAGAATAGAGAAAATGCAAGAAACATTTAACAAGGACCTAGAAGAACTAAAGATGAAACAAGCAACAATGAACAACACAATAAATGAAATTAAAAATACTCTAGGGCTTCCCTGGTGGCGCAGTGGTTGGGAGTCCGCCTGCCGATGCAGGGGACACGAGTTCGTGCCCCAGTCCGGGAAGATCCCACATGCCACGGGGTGGCTGGGCCAGTGAGCCATGGCCGCTGAGCCTGCACGTCCGGAGCCTGTGCTCCGCAACGGGAGAGGCCACAACAGTGAGAGGCCCGCATACCGCAAAAAAAAAAAAAAAACTCTAGAAGGGATCAAGAGCAGAATAACTGAGGCAGAAGAACGGATAAGTGACCCGGAAGATAAAATAGTGGAAATAACTACTGCAGAGCAGAATAAAGTAAAAAGAATGAAAAGGACTGAGGACAATCTCAGAGATCTCTGGGACAACATTAAATGCACCAACATTCGAATTATAGGGGTCCCAGAAAAAGAAGAGAAAAAGAAAGGGACTAAGAAAATACTTGAAGAGATTATAGTTGAGAACTTCACTAATACGGGAAAGGAAATAGTTAATCAAGTCCAGGAAGCCCAGAGAGTCCCATACAGGATAAATCCAAGGAGAAACACGTTAAGACACATATTAATCAAACTGTCAAAAGTTAAATACAAAGAAAACATATTAAAAGCAGCAAGGGAAAAATAACAAATAACACACAACGGAATCCCCATAAGGTTAACAGCTTATCTTTCAGCAGAAACTCTGCAAGCCAGAAGGGACTGGCAGGATATATTTAAAGTGATGAAGGAGAAAAACCTGCAACCAAGATTACTCTACCCAGCAAGGATCTCATTCAGATTTGATGGTTAACAGCTGATCTTTCAGCAGAAACTCTGCAAGCCAGAAGGGACTGGCAGGATATATTTAAAGTGATGAAGGAGAAAAACCTGCAACCAAGATTACTCTACCCAGCAAGGATCTCATTCAGATTTGATGGAGAACTTAAAGCCTTTGCAGACAAGCAAAAGCTGAGAGAGTTCAGCACCACCAAACCAGCTCTACAACAAATGCTAAAGGATCTTCTCTAGGCAAGAAACACAAAAGAAGGAAATGACCTGTAATAATAAACCCCAAACAATTAAGAAAATGGGAATAGGAACATACATATCGATAATTACCTTAAATGTAAATGGATTAAATGCTCCCACCAAAAGACACAGACTGGCTGAATGGATACAAAAACAAGACCCATATATATGCTGTCTACAAGAGACCCACTTCAGACCTAGAGACACTTACAGACTAAAAGTGGGGGATGGAAAAAGATATTCCATGCAAGTGGAAACCAAAAGAAAGCTGGAGTAGCAATTCTCGTATCAGACAAAATCGACTTTAAAATAAAGACTATTAGAAGAGAAAAAGGACACTACATAATGATCAAGGGATCGATCCAAGAAGAAGATATAACAATTGTAAATATTTATGCACCTAACATAGGAGCACCTCAATACATAAGGCAAATACTAACAGCCATAGAAGGGGAAGTCGACAGTAACACATTCATAGTAGGGGATTTCAACACCCCACTTTCACCAATGGACATATCACCCAAAATGAAAGTAAATGAGGAAATGCAAGCTTTAAATGATACATTAAACAAGATGGACTTAATTGATATTTATAGGACATTCCATCCAAAATCAACAGAATACACTTTTTTCTCAGGTGCTCATGGAACATTCTCCAGGAGAGATCATATATTGGGTAACAAATCAAGCCTTGGTAAATTTAAGAAAATTGAAATTGTATCAAGTATCTTCTCCAAACACAGTGCTATGAGACTAGATATCAATTACAGTAAAAGATCTGTAAAAAATACAAACATATGGAGGCTAAACAATACACTACTTAATAACGAAGTGATCACTGAAGAAATCAAAGCGGAAACCAAAAAATACCTAGAAACAAATGACAATGGAAACACGACGATCCACAACCTATGCGATGCTACAATAGTAGTTCTAAGAGGGAAGTTTATAGCAATACAATCCTACCTTAAGAAACAGGAAACATCTCTAATAAACAACCTAACCCTGCACCTAAAGCAATTAGAGAAAGAAGAACAAAAACACCCCAAAGTAAGCAGAAGGAAAGAAATTATAAAGATCAGATTAGAAATAAATGAAAAAGAAATGAAGGAAACTATAGCAAAGATCAATAAAACTGAAAGCTGGTTCTTTGAGAAGATAAAATTGATAAACCATTAGCCAGACTCATCAAGAAAAAAAGAGAGAAGACAAATCAACAGAATTAGAAATAAAAAAGGAGAAGTAACAACTGACGCTGCAGAAATACAAAGGATCACAAGAGATTACTACAAGCAACTATATACCAATAAAATGGACAACCTGGAAGAAATGGGCAAATTCTTAGAAAAGCACAACCTTCCAAGACTGAACCAGGAAAAAATAGAAAATATAGACAGACCAATCACAAGCACTGAAATTCAAACTGTGATTAAAAATCTTCCAACAAAAAAAAGCCCAGGACCAGATGGCTTCACAGGCGAATTCTATCAAACATTTAGAGAAGAGTTAACACCTATCCTCTCAAACGCTTCCAAGATATAGCAGAGGGAAGAACACTCCCAAACTCATTCTACAAGGCCACCATCACCCTGATACCAAAACCAGACAAGCAAAGAAAGAAAACTACAGGCCAATATCACTGATGAACATAGATGCAAAAATCTTCAATAAAATACTAGCAAACAGAATCCAACAGCACATTAAAAGGATCATACACCATAGATCAAGTTGGGTTTATTCCAGGAATGCAAGGATTCTTCAGTATACACAAATCAATCAGTGATACACAATATTAACAAATTGAAGGATAAAAACCATATGGTAATCTCAGTAGATGCAGAAAAAGCTTTCGACAAATTTCAACACCCATTTATGATAAAAACCCTCCAGAAAGTAGGCACAGAGGGAACTTTCCGCAACATAATAAAGGCAATATATGACAAACCCACAGTCAATATCGTCCTCAATGGTGAAAAACTGAAAGCATTTCCTCTAAGATCAGGAACAAGAGAAGGTTGCCCACTCTCACCACTCTTATTCAACATAGTTTTGGAAGTTTTAGCCACAGCAATCAGAGAAGAAAAGGAAATAAAAGGAATCGAAATCAGAAAAGAAGTAAAGCTGTCACTGTTTGGAGAGGACATAGAGAATCCTAAAGATGCTACCAGAAAACTACTAGATCTAATCAATGAATTTAGTAAAGTAGCAGGATACCAAATTAATGCACAGAAATCTCTGGCATTCCTATACACCAATGATGAAAAATCTGAAAATGAAATCAAGAAAACACTCCCCATTTACCATTGCAACAAAAAGAATAAAATATCTAGGAGTAAACCTACCTAAGGAGAGAAAAGACCTGTATGCAGAAAATTATAAGACACTGATGAACGAAATTACAGATGATACAAATAGATGAAGAGATATACCATGTTCTTGGGTTGGAAGAATCAACATTGTGAAAATGACTCTACTACCCAAAGCAATCTACAGATTCAATGCAATCCTTAGCAAACTACCACTGGTATTTTTCACAGAACTAGAACAAAAAATTTCACAATTTGTACGGAAACACAGAAGACTCTGAATAGCCAAAGCAATCTTGAGAATAAAAAATGGAGCTGGAGGAATCAGGCTCCCTGACTTCAGACTATACTACAAAGCTACAGTATCAAGACAGTATGGTACTGGCACAAAAACAGATAGATCAATGGAACAGGATAGATAGCCCAGAGATAAACCCACGCACATATGGTCACCTTATCTTTGATAAAGGAGGCAGGAATGTACAGTGGAGAAAGGACAGCTCAGTAAGTGGTGCTGGGAAAACTGGACAAGTACATGTAAAAGTATGAGATTAGATCACTCCCTAACACCATACACAAAAATAAGCTCAAAATGTATTAAACACCTAAATGTAAGGCCAGAAAATATCAAACTGTTAGAGGAAAATATAGGCAGACTACTCTATGACATAAATCACAGCAAGATCCTTTTTGACCCATCTCCTAGAGAAATGGAAATAAAAACAAAAATAAACAAATGGGACCTAATGAAAAATCAAACCTTTTGCACAGCAAAGGAAACCATAAACAAGACCAAAAGACAACCCTCAGAATGGGAGAAAATATTTGCAAATGAAGCAACTGACAGAAGATTAATCTCCAAAATTTACAAGCAGCTCATGTAGCTCAATAACAAAAAAAGAAACAACCCAATACAAAAATGGGCAGAAGACCTAAATAGACATTTCTCCAAAGAAGATATATAGACTGCCAACAAACACATGAAAGAATGCTCAACATCATTAACCATCAGGGAAATGCAAATCAAAACTACCATGAGATATCATCTCACACCTGTCAGAATGACCATGATCAAAAAATCTAGAAACAATGAATGCTGGAGAGGGTGTGGTGAAAAGGGAACACTCTTGCACTGCTGGTGGGAATGTGAATTGGTACAGCCACTATGGAGAACAGTATGGAGGTTCTTTAAAAAACTACAAATAGAACTACCATATGACCCAGCGATCCCATTACTGGGCATATACCCTGAGAAAACCATAATTCAAAAAGAGGCATGTACCAAAATTTTCATTTCAGCTCTACTTACAATAGCCTGGAGATGGAAACAACCTAAGTGCCCAACATCGGATGAATGGATAAAGAAGATGGGGCACATATATACAATGGAATATTACTCAGCCATAAAAAGAAAAGAAATTGAGCTATTTGTAATGAGGTGGATGGACCTAGAGTCTGTCATACAGAGTGAAGTCAGAAAAAGAAAGACAAATACTGTATGCTAACACATATATATGGAATTTAAGGGAAAAAAAATGTCATGAAGAACCTAGGGGTAAGACAGGAATAAAGACACAGACCTACTAGAGAATGGACTTGAGGATATGGGGAGGGGGAAGGGTGAGCTGTGACAAAGCAAGAGAGAGGCATGGACATATATACACTACCGAACGTAAAATAGTTAGCTAGTGGGAAGCAGCCGCATAGGCAATATATGACAATCAGCTTGGTGCTTTGTGACCACGTAGAGGGGTGGGATTGGGAGGGAGGGAGACACAAGAGGGAAGAGATATGGGAACATATGTATACGTGTAACTGATTCACTTTGTTATAAAGCAGAAACTAACACAGCATTGTAAAGCAATTATACTCCGATAAAGGTGTTAAAAAATTTATTATGAAGTATTTAATACACCTAAAAACATATAAAGAATAATGAGTAACCGTATACTACTGATCTATTAGAAAAAAATAAAATGTTTTACTTGGCCAAAATTCTACTGTGAATCCCTTCCCATTTTCTTTGTGGTTTACAACATGTATATATCTGTAAGTAATATATACACTACTTCATTTTGCGTGTATTTTGACTTACAAAAGTGATACATGATATGTACTCTTTTGCTATCCTAACCTCAGCATGAGAGATATTCATCTCATCCAAGTAACTGGTTATGAATGTACCACACTGGTATATGAACATACCACAATTTATTTTTCCACCTAAGGATATTTTTATTGTGTTTTTCTTGGTTTTGCTTTGTTGTTTTGCCAATACAGTACAAACCGTATTGCTGAGATTGTTCTTATGCACGTCTCTATGCACATGAACAAGAATTTTTCTAGGGTGGGCTTGGCTGATTCCTGGGATATGTATGTCTTCCACTTTCTTACATAATGCATATTGCTTTCTCAAGTGTTTGTTCTAGTTTACCACTTTATACAAGAACAATAGTAAGGATTCCTATTGGAAATCCTTTCAACATTTAGAATTTCCCATAAGGCTTGAAATTCGTATTAATTTGATGGATGTAAAGTGGGATCTCATTGTGGTTTTAATTTTATAACTGACTGCTAATAAGGTAGAGCATCTTTTTGAGTGTTATTTGACAAATACTTTAAAGTAGTTGGATTTTTCAATCTTATTTTGTGGTTTGTGGTTTTCTATTTTATACAAGTTTTCCTATCTAAGGATCATAGTTACTTTTATGTATATTTTTTAAAGGTCTTAAAAGTTTTGCCTTCCCACGTTGTCTTCAAACCACATGGAGTTGATTTTTGTATTTGATAAGAAGTGTTCAGATCATCCATGTGGATAATCACTTGTTTTCAAACATTTTATTGAATAGGCCATCCTTTTTCTACTAATTTGCACTGCCGCCCCTGTCATTTATTAAGGGTCTGTTAAATGGGGATCTGTGTTTAAGCTTTTTATTCTGTTCCACTGAGATACTGCAGTGATAAACCATCTTATTATAATAACGCTGTGTAAAATGTTTTGATATCTGAAATAAAAGGACTCTCCAATTTTCTTTACAGAAGTGTCATCCTTTTTTGGACCTTTGCTTCTAATTTTTTAAATTAGTTTGTCAGTTTGCGTATATCTGTATGGGAATTTGGTTGGGATTCTATTAAATTTATAATTTGGAGCAGAACTGACATCTTTACAATGAAAAATTCTTCCTTTCCATGAATATAGAATATCAGCATACAGTTTTATCTTTTTTTAATGTCTTTCAATAAAGTATAACTACACTCATAAGATCCTGCACATGCTGTGTAATAACTATTCCTCATTTTTTGTTTTCTATTTATATTGTTTATTTGTTCTTTTTGATATTTTAATTTTTATATCTTAAAATTACATTTTTGAACTGTTTGCTGGTATATAAGGATAAAGTATTTTTAATATTACAAGTTTTCTATAGAACACTTTGTGTATTGAGTTTTTTTGTTTTTTTTAACATCTTTATTGGAGTATAATTGCTTTACAATGGTATGTTAGTTTCCGCTTTATAACAGTGAATCAGTTATACATATACATATGTACCCATATCTCTTCCTTCTTGCGTCTCCCTCCCACCCTCCCTAACCCAACCCTCTAGGTGGACCCGCTAGGCAGATGTTTCCCACTAGCTATCTATTTTACATTTGGTAGTGTAAATAAGTCAATGTTACTCTTTCACTTCATCCCAGCTTACCCTTCCCCCTCCCTGTGTCCTCAAGTCCATTCTCTATGTCTGCGTCTTTATTCCTGTCCTGCCCCTAGGTTCATCAGAACCTTTTTTTTTTTTTAGATTCCATATATGTTACCATATGGTATTTTTCACTTTCTGACTTACTTCACGCTGTAAGACAGACTCTAGATGCACCCACCTCACTACAAATAACTCAATTTTGCTTCTTTTTATGGTTCAGTAGTATTCCATTGCATACACTGCCACATCTTCTTTATCCATTCATCTGTCCATGGATACTTAGGTTGCTTCCATGTCCTGGCTATTGTAAATAGTGCTGCAATAAACATTGTGGTACATAACTCTTTTTGAATTATGGTTTTCTCAGGGTACATGCCCAGTGGTGGGATTGTTGGGTCATAGGGTAGTTCTATTTTTAGTGTTTTAAGGAACTTCCATACTGTTCTCCATAGTGTCTGCACCAATTTACATTCCCACCAACAGTGCAAGTGGGTTCCCTTTTCTCCACACCCTCTCCAGCATTTATTGTTTGTAGATTTTTTGATAATGGCCATTCTGATGTGTGAGGTGATACCTCATTGTAGCTTTGATTTGCATTTCTCTAATGATTAATGAGGTTGAGCATTCTTTCATGTGCTTGTTGGCAATCTGTATATCTTCTGTGGAGAAATGTCTACTTAGGTCTTCTGCCCATTTTTGGATTTTTTTTTTTTTAATTGAGCTGCATAAGCTGCTTGTATATTTTGGAGATTAATCCTTTGTCAGTTACTTCATTTGAAAATATTTTCTCCCATTCTGAGGGTTGTCTTTTCATCTTGTTAATGGTTTCCATTGCTGTGCAAAAGGCTTTACATTTCATTAGGTCCCATTTGTCCACTTGTTTTTATTTCCATTTCTCCAGGAGGTGGGTCAAAAAGGATCCTGCTGTGATTTATGTCATAGAGTGTTCTATGTTTTCCTCTAAGGGTTTTATAGTGTCTGGCCTTACATTTAGGTCTTTAATCCATTTTGAGTTTATTTTTGTCTATGGTGTTAGGGAGTGTTCTAATTTCATTCATTTACACGTAGCTGTCCAGTTTTCCCAGCACCACTTATTGAAGAGGCTGTCTTTTCTCCATTGTATATTCTTGCCTCCTTTATGAAAGATAAGGTGACCATTACAGGCAGGTGTTTATCTCTGGGCTTTCTATCCTGTTCCATTGATCTCTATTTCTGTGTTTGTGCCAGAATCATACTGTCTTGATTACTGTAGCTTTGTAGTATAGTCTGAAGACCGGGAGCCTGATTCCTCCAGCTCTGGCTTTCTTTCTCAAGATTGCATTGGGTATTTGGGTTCTTTTGTGTTTCCATACAAATTGTGAAATTTTTTGTTCTAGCTCTGTGAAAAATGCCATTGGTAGTTTGATAGGGATTGCATTGAATCCGTAGATTGCTTTGGGTACTATAGTCATTTTCACAATATTGATTCTTCCACAGCAAGAACATCGTGTATCTCTGTGTTTGTATCATCTTTAATTTCTTTCATCAGTGTCTCATGGTTTTCTGCATACAGGTCTTTTATCTCCTTAGGTAGGTTTATTCCTAGGTATTTTATTCTTTTTGTTGCAATGGTAAATGGGAGTGTTTCCTTAATTTCTTTCAGATTTTTTGTCGTCAGTATATAGAAATGCAAGAGATTTCTGTGCATTAATTTTGTATCCTGCTACTCTACCAAATTCATCAATTAGCTCCAGTAGTTTTCTGGTAGCATCTTTAGGATTTTCTATGTATAGTATCATGTCATCTGCAAACAGTGCCAGTTTTACTTCTTCTTTTCCAATTTGGATTCCTCTTATTTTTCTTCTCTGACTGCTGTGGGTAAAACTTCCAAAACTATGTTGAATACTGGTGAGAGTGAGCAACCTTCACTTGTTCCTGATCTTAGAGAAAATGGTTTCAGTTTTTCACCTTTGAGAAGGATATTGACTGTCGGTTTGTCATATGTGTCCTTTATTAAGTTGAGGTAGGTTACCTCTGTGCCCACTTTCTGGTGAGTTTTTGTCATAAATGGGTGCTGAATTTTGTCGAAAGCTTTTTCTGCATCTACTGAGATTACCATATGGTTTTTATCCTTCAAGTTGTTAATATTGTGTATTAAATTGATTGATTTGTGTATACTGAAGAATCCTTGCATTCCTTAGCTAAACCCCACTTGATCATGGTGTATGATCCTTTTAGTGTGTGGTTGGATTCTGTTTGCTAATATTTTGTTGAGGATTTTTGCACCTATGTTCATCAGTGATATTGGCCTGTAGTTTTTTTGTGTGTGTGACATCTTTGTCTGGCTTTGGTATCAAGGTGATGGTGGCCTTGTAGAATGAGTTTGGGAGTGTTCTTCCCTCTGCTATATCTTGGAAGCGTTTGAGAGGATAGGTGTTAACTCTTCTCTAAATGTTTGATTGAATTCGCCTGTGAAGCCATCTGGTCCTGGGCTTTTGTTTGTTGGAAGATTTTTAATCACAGTTTGAATTTCAGTGCTTGTGATTGGTCTGTCTATATTTTCTATTTTTTCCTGGTTCAGTCTTGGAAGGTTGTGCTTTTCTAAGAATTTGCCCATTTCTTCCAGGTTGTCCATTTTATTGGTATATAGTTGCTTGTAGTAATCTCTCGTGATCCTTTGTATTTCTACACCGTCAGTTGTTACTTCTTTTTTATTTCTAATTCTGTTGATTTGTCTTCTTTTTTTCTTGATGAGTCTGGCTAATGGTTTATCAATTTTATCTTCTCAAAGAACTAGCTTTTAGTTTTATTGATCTTTGCTATAGTTTTCTTCATTTCTATTTCATTGATTTCTTATCCTTCTACTAACTTCAGGATTTTTTTGTTCTTCTTTCTCTAATTCCTTTAGGTGTAAGGTTAGGTTGTTTGAGATATTTCTTGTTCCTTCAGTTAGGATTGTATTGGTATAAACTTCCCTCTCAAAACTGCTTTTGGTGGGCTTCCCTGGTGGCGCAGTGGTTGAGAATCTGCCTGCCAATGCAGGGGACACGGGTTCGTGCCCCGGTCTGGGAAGATCCCACATGCTGCAGAGCAACTAGCCCCGTGAGCCACAATTACTGAGCCTGCGCATCTGGATCCTGTGCTCTGCAATAAGAGGCCGCGATAGTGAGAGGCCCGCGCACCGCGATGAGGAGTGGCCCCCACTTGCCGCAATTAGAGAAAGCCCACGCATTTAAAAGAAGACCCAACACAGCAAAAATAAATAAATAAATATTTTTTAAAAAAAATGAAAGCTGAGAAACATTTAAATGTACTTATTAAAAAAAAAAAAAAACTGCTTTTGCTGCATCCCAGAGGTTTTGTGTCATCGTGTTTCTATTGTCATTTGTTTCTAGGTATTTTTTGATTTTCTCTTTGATTTCTTCAGTGATCTCTTGGTTATTTAGTAGTGTATTGTTTAGCCTCCATGTGTTTGTATATTTTACAGATTGTTTCCCTGTAAGTGATATCTAGTTTCAAAGCGTTGTGGCTGGAAAAGATACAATTTCAATTTTCTTAAATTTACTAAGGCTCGATTTGTGACCTATGATATGGTCTATCATGGAGAATATTCCATGAGAACTTGAGAAGAAAGTGTATTCTTCTGCTTTTGGATGTAATGTCCTATAAATATCAATTAAGTCCATCTTGTTTAATGTATCATTTAAAGCTTGTGTTTCCTTATTTATTTTCATTTTGGATGATCTGTCAATTGGTAAAAGTGGGGTGTTGAAGTCCCCTACTATGAATGTGTTACTGTCGATTTCCCCTTCTATGGCTGTTAGCATTTGCCTTATGTATGGAGGTGCTCCTATGTTGGGTGCATAAATACTTATAATTGTTATATCTTCTTGGATTGATCCCTTGATCATTATGTAGTATCTTTTTGGTCTGTTGTAATAGTGTTTATTTTAAAGTCTATTTCGTCTGATATGAGTATTGCTACTCCAGCTTTCTTTTGATTTCATTTGCATGGAATATCTTTTTCCATCCCCTCAGTTTCAGTCTGTATATGTCCCTAGGTCTGAAGTGGGTCTCTTGTAAACAGCATATATATGGGTCTTGTTTTTGTATCCATTCAGCCAGTCTATGTCTTTTGGTTGGAGCATTTAATCCATTTACATTTAAGGTAATTATCGATATGTATGTTCCTATTCCCATTTTCTTAATTGTTTGGGGTTCGTTATTATAGGTCTTTTCCTTCTCTTGTGTTTCTTGCCTAGAGAAGATCCTTTAGCATTTGTTGTAGAGCTGGTTTGGTGGTTCTGAACTCTCTCAGCTTTTGCTTGTCTGTAAAGGTCTTAATTTTTCCATCAAATCTGAATGAGATCCTTGCTGGGTAGAGTAATCTTGGTTGTAGGTTTTTCTCCTTCATCACTTTAAATATATCCTGCCAGTCCCTTCTGGCTTGAAGAGTTTCTGCTGAAAGATCAGCTGTTAACCTTATGGGGATTCCCTTGTGTGTTATTTGTTGTTTTTCCCTTGCTGCTTTTAATATGTTTTCTTTGTATTTAATTTTTGACAGTTTGATTAATATGTGTCTTGTCGTGTTTCTCCTTGGGTTTATCCTGTATGGGCCTCTTTGTGCTTTCTCGACTTGAGTAACTATTTCCTTTCCCATATTAGGGAAGTTTTCAACTATAATCTCTTCAAATATTTTCTTAGTCCCTTTCTTTTCCTCTTCTTCTGGGACCCCTATAATTCGAATGTTGGTGTGTTTAATGTTGTCCCAGAGATCTCTGAGAATGTCCTCAATTCTTTTCATTCTTTTTTTGTTTATTCTGCTCCCTGGCAGTTATTTCCACCATTTTATCTTCCAGCTCCCTTATCTGTTCTTCTGCCTCAATTATTCTGCTATTGATTCCTTGAGCATTTTTAATTTCAGTAATTGTGTTGTTCATCACTGTTCGTTTGCACCTTAGTTCTCCTAGATCCTTGATAAATGTTTTTTGTATTTTCTCCATTCTGTTTTTGAGATTTTGAATCATTTTTACTATCATTACTCTGCATTCTTTTCAGGTAGGTTGCCTATTTCGTTGTCATTTATTTGTCTTGTAGGTTTTTATCTTGCTCCATCATCTGCAACATAGTTTTTTGTTGTTTCTTTTTGTGTTTTGTTTTGATGGGTGGTGCTGTATTCCTGTCTTACTGGTTGTTTGGCCTGAGATGTCCAGCACTGGAGTCTGCAGGCAGTTGGATAGAGCCAGGTCTTGGTGCTGAGATGAGGACCTCCAGGAGGTGTCACTCTGATTAATATTCCCTGGGGTCTGATGTTCTCTGTTAGTCCAGAGATTTGAACTCAGAGCTCCCACCACAGGAGCTCAGGCCTGACCTCTGGCCTGGGAACCAAGATTCCGTAAGCCTCATGGGGGAGGGGAGGGGAGGGGAGGGACAGATCAGTACAATATCAAAGAATAGAAAACAAAATACAATTAGAAAGATATAAAATACATTAGGAAAACATAAAAGTATAAGTGAAACAACTGCAACAAAATAAAACCACAACAGAAAAAAAAAAAAGGGTGGAGGGCGGGAACAAGGCAAAAGGAGAGAAGAATAACAAAGTATAAAGAGTAAAAAAATAAGAAATGCTGCCCACAACTCTTTACTGGCAATTTTGCTTACCACACTGAGAAGACTACATCCTGAGATGGTAGTCTACAGTGCAGCATTATACCCATCAAAGAGCACAATTACCAAGTAAGAGGCATTTGTTACAAGGTTAAAATAAAAGTTCAGGGTGTTACAAACTCACACAAACCAAGTAATGCCTGTGTATAAAACAGATCTAAGAGGAACAAGTGAGTTGAAGAGAGAAAAGGGAGTCAGAAGGTCCAGAATCCCTTAGCCTTGCCTGCTTAAAAAAAAGAAGTAACACACATAAAACTTCAAGGGAAGAAAAACGTTAGTGTAACTAAATTCTAGAGAACCTGGCAGAAATCACATATGTATGTATTCTGCTACCAAAATATTTAATGACTGTAAACACTAATCACTCTTTCTTACCTATGGTTGGGTTATTAGTTGCATATTGAGAGAGCAGATCTTCATCAGTTTCCTCATGCTTTTCATTAGGAGCAAAGTCTTTCTTAGATAAGCTGCTCTTCTTCCTTTTTAAAAGGGTTGTTTTACTTTCAGGTTGGTCTGAAACTGGAATTTCCACGGGCTGGTAGTTAGCATGGATATATGGCTCTTCAGGAAGCATATTACCTTTACTAAAACACTCTAGCAACCATTTTGCTCCCACTATATGAGGCCTACAAAAATAGTACATAGTTATATATTAGTTTAAACCACAAAGACCACAATCCCACTTGTCATGAAGTTTACATAATTGCCAGGACATGCAATTAAAAAAAAATTATTACAGAGTAGAAATTGCTTTGAATTAAAAACTGACAAAACCTGTGGGCTGATTTATCCCAAAACTGCTTCAATTCATCATCAAAATCTCCCACAATAACATGAGTTACGTCTTCATTGAGCTGATTAAAGCGAACTCCACCTCCACTGTTAATAAGTCTTCTCAGTTTATCTAGCTTTCTGCCACTAAAACCGCAAAGATAGATCTGCAAAGAAAGAAAACATTTATTTTAGATTAATGTATTTAAAATGGCTTATTTCTCTCAATAGAAACCTATTTATTAAAAGCATATATCTAAATTCATTGTGCGTAAATAAGACAACTCTTGTTTACATTTTAAGATACATTAAGAAGTGATGTATATTCTGAAGGTTTGAATTTTAAAATATTCTTAAATTTTATCATTTCTTCACAGTCCCATAGCATTATTACCCTTTATAGTAGACACTACATGATAAGTATTCTGAGGCTTTAAATAAAATAGAAGCCAGAATAATTCAATTATCTTCTAAAGATTAGTGTGTAACAATTTCTAAAATCAGGTAGCTTCTTAAATTGTTCTTACCACTTTTAAATTTTAAAGTAATTACAGAAATAAACTGGCGTTAAACACTTGAATTCAGAAAAGCTAGGTTTAAATTTTGGTTCAGCTGCCAATGATTAACCACATGACCACCTCAAGATACTCAGACTGTTTAAACCAATTTTCTTACTTATATATTGAGATATCTTTTTCACAGAGTTGATTAAACAAGAAAATTTAAGTCAAAGAGCTAAGCAGAATGCTTAGGATGATATGTAAGCAATAACTTATTTTTAACTATCAATATGTATATATATACTTTTGGAGGCACGGATGGGGTTATGTATGTATTTAAACCAATTTAATCAATATAACAATCTTCTTCAACTCTATTTTACATAACGTGTCTTTAAAAAACTTCTTAATGACCAATCTATTCCTAACTGCATTTATATCCCAAACTAAATAACCTCCATCACTAGAATACACTTTAACAAAAATGAGCAATCATATGTTTTTCTATAAGAATAATTAAGTCATATCCAGAATTAGTATAGTCTAGATAAAAGATTACACAACACACTTCCTGTTCTGCTAGTAAACTGACAAGTTTTAAAAGTATAGAAAGGAAGGTAATTTGCCCAATTTCCTTAACAATAAAATAAGGTTAAATCTTTGCTACTCTAGAATTAATGCTTAGCCTATTGATTCTACAAACAAGAATATATTAAGTATTCAGTTCTAGGAGATATATATGATGATCCCATCAAAGGCACTTATAAGATACTCAGACACTAAAAAATAAAATAGCTCAAGAGATATTAAACAAAGCAGTACACCTAATGGTTAGGAATACAGGCTTTGGAGTAGATGTCTGGCTACTTAATGTCTGTGAGATTCTGAACAGGAACTTTAATCCTCTAAGTATCAGTCTCAATATTATCTGTTTTAGAGTTATTTGTGGGAATTAAATGGGATTATATATAAAACGTATCAACAATGTATTTGAAATAATTAGCACACTGTCTAGCATGTTATAAACACTTAATAAATGATAGCTATAAATAAAAATTCATTAAGTGGTTCAGAAACTAAATGCTCTTAAAACACAGTAGATGGAAAGATTAAAGTAGTTATTAGGAAGGTTCAGAGAAGAGTTGAAAAAAATGATATGAACTTTTAATGGATGAGAGATGAAGGTACACCCCAGGCATAGAGCCCCTAAGCTAAAAGACAGACATGGCCTAATGAGTGCATCTGCTTAGCTAGAGTGGAGGGCTTATGTAAATAAGGAACAAGCCCAACTCTAAAGGGTCTTCAAAGTGAAGCTACAAGTACTAAAGTATATTATCACTTACTGCATTTATTACATGATAAAGACATACCCGACAACCATCTAATAAATCTTCAGGTGCCTGAAATGCACTGACATCCAGATTTTCAAGTGTAGGCTCCACTTTGCTATTAAGAACTGAACTACATATCGATTCATTTATGCAACTTGCACTGATGTTGGAAATATGGCTGACATCTGAAAGAGTATAACCTACATATTAAAAACAAAGATGTAATTTATGGAGATAAAATAATTGTGATTACATATTTTCCTACACATGAACTTTTCTTATACAAAAAGAGCCATGAACAATTTCTAAAGTAAGATTCAAATGCTTCTACTGAAATCTTGGTGGCAAAGTATGAAAAGGGAAAATGAAACTAATTAAGGCTCATATCTTATTTAAATGAAAATATATTTAATACATTCTCTTAATAGTGACTTGCTTCCAATAAAAATCTGAAGTTGCTGGCTTTAAGGTCCAGGAAAGTTACATTTGAAAAAAAATTTATAACATTTGTTAAATTGCCAACATAATACCTCCAAAACAGAAATAGTTTTAAATTTTATATGAATACAGATGATCTATAACAATTGCAGCAAACTAATAAAGAAAATGTACTAATACCTGCCAGTCAAGTTTTAAAAAATTAATTCTCTTAAGTCTTTATTAATATTCTTAATTTCTTTAATCATCTTGTGCATTACATGAGGGTATGAAAGTACGCATTCATTATAAAAAGAAATATCAGGAGTTCTGGACTAATTTTTTAATACAATTCAGTTATTTTATTATACAATTATACCTGAAGGCATAGCAAAAAAAGATGGAATTCCCTACTGTACCTCCCTGATCCTATTAACAAATCAATTCTTACACAGAAAACTGACTGTCTTAAAACTGATTGTTTAATCCGAAAGAGACTTACTATTAGTTGTGTTGATCTGGCCAGTAGGAGTTGAAGTATCAGGCATAGTCTTTGTTTCTGGACTAGGCTCTGTCTTATATATGGATTCATCCTGACAAAAACCTTTCTCAACACTGTCAAAAAACCACTGCACAGTCACACAGTGTACATTCCATCTCCTGGCACATTCATATTTTTGACCTATTATGTTCATTAAGAAAGAGAAACAGAGAGAGAGAGAAATGCAAACCATTAAAATCTTTGCAGAAATATTTAAATGACAGGTTATAAAAAAAATCTACCTGGGACAAAATTAAAGTTACCAGCAATTACTCTTACTTTTAACAGTATGCTATACAGTGTATTAAAAGGTAATATATTAGGTTATTGCTCAATTATATTTTCTATGTGTTGTTAAAAACACATGCTATGATGCTATGTGAGGGGGTTTATCTTTTACAAAACTGCACAGACAGAGGCAACTGTGGGGTAACTCAATATTTTCGAGTACAGCCTCCATCATTTAAATTCTTTAAACCATCTTCTTAATCTGTAACATAGGGATAACTCACAGAATTATGTGGTTTAATAAACTGTATAAAATAACCGTGAAAATTATAAATGTCTGCAATATAAAAAACACCAACTTTCAAGAGACTACTCCTATGTCAAAAGGATTCTACTTGAAGTCCAGGATAGAGAGGCAAATAGTTAAATAAGTCATATTAAAAATATTTATCTTTTATTGCCTTAAAAAAACTTTTTAACACAATGTATTTTGAAACGGTATAGAGAAATTGAAGACAATATATAGTAAACAATAATAAGAAAGGTTTCTTTGACGTTCATGAGAGCTGAGAGATGTACTGTCTTTAGATTCAGAAAACCAATAGCAGTTATCAACTTTACTCACAATCATAATATCATAATTGGCCATACCCAAAGTTTTCACTTAAAGACAATTATTAATTAATTTTAATTTTTTTCCCTAATTTTACTTATTTAGGGAGCTTAATAAAACACAGTATAGATATAAAAAGATATAATAAAAATATTAATAAAACTCTGCTCTTATCAATTTTTATATATTTTAAGAGTACTGGCAAAAAATATTCTCCAGAATAAAGGTTATAGAACACCAAAATTAACTGCAATTTTAAGGAATTCTTCTTCTTGGTAATATATTTTTCTTCTTTTAGTTGTCTCATGTTCTGCAAGGTGCATCTTCAAGTTAAAACTTGTAGTTCACTGAATAAGGTTGATTCATTCAATTAAAAACTAAGCCAAGCCTTTAAAATTTATAATTAGAAAGAAATGTAATTTAGCGACATCTATTAGCTTTCTTGTTATTCATCCAAATCTCTCATCTCTTAAGTACTGGGTAACCGTGTGGGGACTTAAAAAACAAAAAAAAAAAGATCTGAAAATAAATTTAGATAAAACACCACTGGAAATTTTTGTTTTTTAATATTTATTCAATGACCTGATAAAGACTTGGGAAGTCATGTAAGTTTTCTAAAGATTATAAACCAAACTATGTTTGCAAGAAAAAAAACCATAGCAGATTTATGACATGTCAGAAGTAAAAGGTATTCTATAATGATCTTAAAATGTTAAATAGCAGAAAATGTTGCATTTGTCCATTTGGGAAACAGTTTTACCTTTTGGTTCTTGCACAATGAGGTGTGTACACTCATTCATTTTCAACTGTCCCATATATTGACCTCCATGCTTAACTGTGAGGTGCTGAACTGCTTTCCTGTCTAAGCCACGTAAGCCAGTGACACAGATTATGCAACCAAGAAAAATAGGACACTTGAAGTCTTCCATGTCTATATCGGTATATCTAACTATTTTTCTGGGGAAAACAAACAATAAAAAAGAAAAAATATTAACATATTAAATATACCAGATAGTTTAAATTTTACCAGAAGAATAACGACAAACAACAGAAATATCACTAATGCTTTCCTCACTTTTTAGGATTTTAATCATTATTAAGAAACGGGAAACTGATAAACACACTTCGAATGATACTAATTGCTCATGTAGCTCAAACCATGTCTCTAATAAAAACTAATGTTTCAGAGTCTCTCAAATAAAACTGTTTTATGGGGAAATATATATTTCATTAACTGTAAATCCATGCTGGTGAAAGTGGTGCATTTTCCAAAATTATAAGTCTAAATTTATACCTAAAAACCCAAAGGTTCTTTGGTTGCCTACTAGAAAAACAGACTTTTAATTCCTCCATTATACTATACAAATAATAAGGAATGATTTTTGGCAGAATGCCAACAAAAATATCATTATCATTCTGTTGCCGTGCTAGGCAGATGTGCTGACGAAACAGTCTAGGAATGAGGGTGCCAACGTGGAGACGTGTTTAGGATGTGCTAGATGGTGTTGAAAGGAAGACTGGAAAATGCCTGTTTAATTCAAACAGTGGTACTTGGACTTATTGGTTGTTAATCTAATTCTAATGGAAATTCAATTCTATCCTTTGAAATAGGCTCTAAGCTCCATGAGGGCAGGGATGCTGTCCTGTTCTGCTCTCCACTTATATCTAATGCCTAACTCAGGCCAGGTACATAAAATGGGCTCAGTTAATGTTTATTGAATGATCACATCTCAGTTAATGGCTTATCTGTGTTTATATTCAACCTTAAATATGTCTCTTTTGGGAGGGAATACGAATGCCGAAGTGGCTGAAATTTACTCTCCATCTTAACATGTTAGCACAGTATTGAAGGATAAACACAGCATAAAAGCTACAGTTGCCACACTGATTTTCTCAACTATTTTATAAATGTTTACTTCTGAAAACCATTTTATTATCAAAGTATTGCTTACCTTGTAGCTAATGCTAAAGTCCATAGCCCATTCCACCTATCAACTTATACCTTGATGATAAGAGCTTGTAGGTTACCTTTTGTTTTCATTGGAGAGAAGAGTAATGATCCTATTTTTGTCCCCAAATAACAAATCCAAAGAGGATACCATAAAACCTCCCCTATGAAAACCCACAATGTGCCAAAATGATTGAATGTATCATTTATTCAAATCTAGAAAATATCTGAATATCTTTCTTACTTCTCTTGTGACTTCTCCCAAAGTGTTTTCACCCAAGAAGGAAGTAAAATAGGTTTCTTCAGGTTTGCAGCAACTAAATACTTTTTGCTACCAACTTCTCCTGCAATAAGGTGAGTTACTGATATGTTAAGGTCTCTGTATATGCGTCCACCCATCATTTGTACATATTTATGAACTTCTTCCTATAGTCCCAAAAGAAAATATATTATTAATACTGAAACAAACAATATCTCTTCCATTTTTTTATACAATATCCCATAAACATCTTTTGTTGTTAGCTTGAATGCACAAATGTTTCTCACCACTATAAAGTAAAATAATTAATGAAATTACTTTTTGGAAGATAAAGTATAAATTTTAGAATAATTACCTTTATATACATTATTTTCCTACATTTATCTTTTGCAACTCCATGAATTTAATTATGTTGGTTCTACAGTAAACACTATATATTTTAATATACTACATACATATTGATACTTTAAAATATGCAAATTATATATAGAATATATAAAAACATATATTATATGTAAATTTCAATCCTTTTTTAAAAGATTAAGCAACTATGGTGGAAAAATGTGACTCAAAAACAAACAGGGAAAATTACACAGGGAAAAAAGTGAGTTTCCTTTTTAAATCAAAACAAAAAACTTCAACTAGCCAGTTTGCAATAAAAGATTCCACTGTATTCAATTTATTAAAAAATAAAAAAATATATACACTGTCATCTTGACTTAGTTATCAGTCATAAACACCAAGTCAAGGTCTTTCAGAATATCCCCTACACAGTGAAAAGTTAAGTGTGGAAATACATACATATTGACCATGATATTCCACTCAATACTGCAACACCTACCCTTTTATCATTTTCCAGGCTTGTACAAGATATGGTTACATCAGACATAACCATGTTATAAACTGGATGTTCAGCTCTTGGGACACATCGTTGGTGGTGCATACAAAATATGACTACTTGAGGACCAACAATTCTGCAGCCAAGCTACAAAAACAGAGGAAGTTTACTAAGTAGAAAAAGACCTCCAGTCTTATAAAATTACATTTTGTAATACTGTATTTACCAATTCTTTACAGAAGTTGATGACCACTGCAGAAAAACCACCAAATTGTTACAAGAAAAAAAAATAACCATTATATAATTTCTCAGACACATCACACGTTAACATACACACACAAGCAAATCAAACGATGCAGGCTATCAAAAGAAATAAGCTCCAAAAGCCACACTCACTCAAAATTGCCATTAAAATTTTAATTTCTGAAACAAACACAATCTTAGTGATAGGAGATATGAGTAACAGTCTTACGCCATAATAATTAGGAAATATCTACATTTACTTTTCAAATGAAGCAGCCAGCCAATGAAGCAGTTAAAAAGTGTTGAGAGGGGCTTCCCTGGTGGCGCAGTGGTTGAGAGTCTGCCTGCCGATGCAGGGGTCACGGGTTTGTGCCCCAGTCCGGGAAGATCCCACATGCTGCGGAGTGGCTGGGCCTGTGAGCCATGGCCGCTGGGCCTGCGTGTCCGGAGCCTGTGCTCCGCAACGGGAGAGGCCACAGCAGTGAGAGGCCCACATACCACAAAAAAAAAGAGAAAAAAAAAAGTTTTGAGAGCCCAACTAACGCCCCTGTAAAAAACCTATTCTGCTACAAAAAATGTATAATGCTAGGTAGTTCTTACATTTGTTTTTTAAATACTTTGTTTGCAATTCAATGTCTTTCCAAGGAAGACCCACAAAGACTTTCTCCTAAGGTATCACTTTCATTGATAACTGAGAAACGTGACAATCTTGTTCAACATCAGCACATCCAACCCAGACTAAAAAGCCTACAGCTGCCAAAGTCACCAAAGCATGACTGATGTAAATATCTACAGGGTAAATGATTATTGCTATCTTTTCCATCAGGCATAAGAAAACTGAGTTTTCGATGCTATTGATTCTATCTTACAAGCGGTGTTATTTCCAAAAGGAGAGTAAGACCAACAATGCTTTTGGCAAAGGTGGGCACAGACCTTCCATATACTGTACAGATAGTGCTGCATCTACCTACTCTTCTATGCTTTCTTCTCCTTCAAACAAGAATCACTTCTTTGTAATCTGGATGGAATTACAGCCAGTTTACTTTTATTTCAATGCTTCTCTCTTGTCCAGACACCAAAAAAGTAATGAGTCAGTAGACTCTAGAATCAACAAAAAGAAATAAGATGGCTCAATGGTATATTAGCAATGCTCGGCCCCCAAATGCTTTCTTTAGCATATAATTTTTCAGACCCTATACAAAGTACAGGCACTAAAATTCAAGAGCACACAGGAAAGACAGTAAGTAACCACGGATTATGTTGAAGTCTTTTCCTACTCTACTATTTTTCTCTAATATATCTTGCAATCAAACTGAGTTTAAGTACAGTAGAACTTCATCAATAAAATGCTTCATTACTACAGGGTTAAATTATTCTAAGTGAAGTTAAATTCCCTGAAATATAAAAATTACATACTAACCAAAGCCTACTGTAATATGATTTACCTTGAAAAATACTATTCTGGTCTTCCAAAACCAAAGGATTCCTCTCAATTCATAATTTGCAAAATACTTCATGATCAGTAAAGAACTTACATCCACTGAAGCAAAAACAAACCAAAAAACAGACTACTTGAAAGAACACACTAAAAGTTAGCAAACCTTTTTGAGATGATCAAAGACTTTGCCACTAAAAGGGTCACAGATATAAAGTGATCTATCATTCTCCTTCATTTTCAATGCCTCTTCTTCTGTAATAATCTGAAGATATTCTTCTGATTGGAACTCTTTTATTGACTGAAAGAAAAAGTAAGAATGCATATGAAATAATTCACCTGTATTTATGTCCTATGAACTCTATCTTTAAAATCCATCTCAAAACCAGCCTTTCTCCTATTGAAAGGAACCGTCATCTCTCACTAGACCTGTGCAGAAGTCTCCAAAGTGGTTCCTTCTCCCTCCCTTCCCCTAAATCTATTCTCTACCCAGCAGCTGGTAATCTTTTTAACAATACAAAAAAAGTCATGTCACCCTGCTCAAAACCTCCAGCGGGGCTTCCCCGGTGGCGCAGTGGTTGAGAGTCCGCCTGCCGATGCAGGGGACCCGAGTTCGTGCCCCAGTCCGGGAAGATCCCACATGCTGCAGAGCGGCTGGGCCCGTGAGCCATGGCCGCTGAGCCTGTGCGTCCGGAACCTATGCTCCGCAACGGGAGAGGCCACAACAGTGAGGGGCCCACGTGCCGGAAAAAGAAAAAAAAAACAAACCTCCAGCAGCTTCCCACCACACTCAGAATAAAATCCACGTTTCTTACAATTGCCTACAAGACCGTAGAGTCTGGCCCCTGCCTGTCTCCCCACACTTACCTTCTTCCTCTAATCCCTTTTGTTCACTCTTCCCTAGCCACTCCTGCTTTCTTTTGCAACCTAGAACAAACTAAGCATGACCTCATTTAGAGGTTTTACTCTTTTTCCCGCTGCCTGGAATACTCTTCCCCCCAGGACTTCACCTGACTTACCTTACTACAACCACATCTGCACATGTCACACTTCCTCAGAGATGCCTTTCCTTATCACCCTTTTCTAAAATATTCT
>NW_006785406.1:3939137-3939436 GCF_000442215.2 Lipotes vexillifer | reverse complement strand
TCTAGTGTATTTTAAAAAAAAAAATAACATAGATAGTATATATATATATATATATATATATACATATATATACATATACACATACACACGTGTGTGTGTGTATATATATATACATACACGTATACACATACTGTTTTTGTCTCTCTCCCTTCTAAGAATGAAAATTTCATGATCTACCTTGTTTGCAAAATATCCTGGCTCCCAGTAAACACTCAAATATTTTCTGAACAAATTTTGAAGTCCTTACATTAAATACTTAGGGTGATCCTTTTAAAATGATTAAGTCAGATCATGTTACT
>NW_006785406.1:3916074-3936542 GCF_000442215.2 Lipotes vexillifer | reverse complement strand
GCGCGTCCGGAGCCCGTGCTCCGCAACGGGAGAGGCCACAGCAATGAGAGGCCTGCGTACCGCAAAAAAAAAAAAAAAAAAAAAGAAAAAGGTAAAGGCCTGTTGTCAGGGAGGGGGTGAGGAAAGCCTTACAAACAAACCAAAGTTAGTAGAGTTGTTAAACAAAAAAAAGAGAGAGAGAGAGAGATGACACTGCCGCAGTCCATCGTGAAGGAGCAGGTCTGTCGTGGGGCATGTCACAGTGGACAGAGGGCTCCTGCTTGGACTGCTTCTGCTCACTCTGCTCAGCAGTCCTCTAGAACATGGGCATCGCTGGCCGCATCACGTAGATGGGCAAGTGAGGCTCAGGGACGGTGTGACTTGCCCAGGGCCACACAGCCGGGAAGTGGCTGCACCTGGGTTTGGGCAGAGGCGCCGTGACTGGAGCCCCCCTGCCCTTCCTGACCCACCGCAGTGCTCCCCGTCACATACTGCCACCCATGTCTGCACCGGGGCAGGAGCCAGTTCCTGACATTTCTGGGGCCCAGTGGATGCCTCAGAGGGAGAGGAGGAGGGGAGTCATAGATGCTGCTACTGAAGAGGAGGAGGTTGAAGATGAAATTAGCCCTTCAGCTTTTAGTGGCTGGCTTTCAATAGCTGGGGAGTTGATCTCCTCTTCAGAATAGGAGACCAGGTGACGAGTTTTCCCATCCATGTCTCCACATGGGCAGAGAGGTTCTGTGTCTGTCCCTGAGGTACCTAGTCTTGGGCATTGGCTAGAGCATTGGTTCTCTAGGTAGTGTGGTGTCTGGACCAGCGGCATCAGCGTCGCCTGAGAACTTGTTAGATGTGAGCGTTCTTGAGTCTGACCACGGGTCTGCTGGGGTCCAGGATGGGGCCGCTGCTCTGTGTTTTAACGAGACCTCGGGATGATTCTGATGCATATTAACGTTTGCTTGAATAGCAGTCCCTTAGGGAAAGGTGAAAATGGTTATATGGGTTGTGGTCCATGAAGATGTTGGTGACCGCGGGGAATAGTTGTGATGTGTCCTCAGGCAGCTGCCTCTGAAGCTGGGGTCTGGGCATTAACTTCCCCCTTCTTTCCCTGTTTCCTTGGCACTTCTGTCACCTAGAGCCAGTCACTCCAGATCCTGCTTGGAGTAGAATTAAAGGGAACTTTATCTGTTTGTAAAATGAAAAAATACAGGAAACAAATATGACAAAATAGTTACTTCTAAAATATGGGTGGTGGGAATATGAGTATTTCTTGTTATGTTTTGCTACGTAAGATTTCTGAAAACTAAAACATAAACTAAAAGTAGATTTTTTTTTCAGTGATTGGGTTTTAGATTTGTTTCCAGTGCTGTAAATGAATAAATATGTACAAATAAGGGGATGTATAATTTAAAAATGAGATTAGTAAACAATCTTTCTTGCTGCAGAAATAGTCTTTGCAGTGGCAAAATACTTATTTAAACTGTTGTCTTCAGTACCTGGAAGGTAGAACATAGGCCTACTGAGTCTGCTGAAGTGTTGGGAAGAGGAGGTAAAATAGAATGTTAGTGGCACGTGTTGTTTGCTATTGGCTGCATTTAATTAGGCATTATAAGAAAGTGATAAACTCAGGGAAGAACTGGCTTGTTTGCAAGCAAAAAATAAAAGGAATTAAAAAGTCCAAAACTGGCGATTTGCAGGGTTGGAAAAGCTGACTGCATCTAGGCTCTAAAAGTGAGAGAGAAACCCAAGAGAGGTTTTCCAGAACAAACGTACATTACAACTCATCCACGTGGAAAAGACCTAGTTAAGAGTGTGGTCCTCCCACCCAAGCTGGGTAGGCACCATTGTGACGAAAGAAACGGAAGAACAGCTTCAGGGCTAACAGCACATTTTGGCTTCTGTAAGAAAGTTGCTTTGCTTGCTTGCTTGGGGCGGGAAGAACCGGGTTCCTGATTGGCTGATTCAAAATTAAACAGCTCCCTCCTGCCTTGGGGACGTCCCTCCCTGTGAAGGGTATAAAATCCTCGCCCGACTGTTAGTCGGGGTCTCACTCACTTCTCTCCGAGTGGGACCCTGTCCAGACAGTTTGTGTAAGCTTCTATACTTGTACTTGTATAAATCCTTTGCTAATCTTTCTACTTGGTGTTGGTGATTCTCGGGTGTCCTTGGTTGGGACACGGGTCGCATTTACCGGGGAACTCGACTCCAGGCGTGTGGCTCCTGGACCACAACACCATTAATTGAGAGAGAAAGGTTTGGGGCCAAGGATAGCAATCAGGCATGAAAATTAGTCCAGGAGAGAACTGTGGTGTGGCAGCTACTGTAGGGGAGCAGCTCTGCCATGGCTTCCTGGCAGATGTGCACACATCCATGCAGGCTAAGGTTGGGATTGCAGCATATGTGAGCCAAAACACTGTGATCCTGCAGGAACATGAGAGGATGGAGGCCACCTCCCACTTGTCTTCCTGCCTCCCCCGAAGGCTGTCACCAAATAGTTTCTCATCACCTCCCATATTCTGATGAAGTGTGGGGCTTTCTGCACCACTCCCCTTAGAATAGAGCTACAGAATATAAAATGACTTAGCTACCATCTAGATTTGGCTCCCCAGCGATGGGGTTTCCCACAACTCAAGTTGCAGCCACCAGCCCCCTTCAGTGTCATCCTTTTTGGTGTGTGGGTAAGGACCCAGGGAGCTGGCACCTTTGGCTTCTTCCTTTTTGCTATCTATGGAATAATAAACGTGTCTCATGTATCTTCACCAGCCTCATCAGTCAGGCCTTGCCCTTGACCTTGTCTTGTATGTGTGAAACTGACTGGGAGCAAATAGATCTGAAGGTTACTAAGGTTCTGAAGGTTCACTGTTTTGTGAAGAAAACCAGAAATCTGGAGTATTCAAACTTTGTACAACCTTCAAGCTTGCATAGTCGGAAGTGGGTGAAAAGTCATACAGCCCCCAGGGAGCACAAGCTCCTCAGTACCCCGTCCAGACCTGGCTAGAGGGGATAATATTGATAGAAAAGGAAGACCATCCCAGAGGGAGGGGCCAGGGACCTTGGAGAGCAATGAGCAAAGGAACTGCTTTCAGAGAGCAGAACCTGGATCTAATCAGGCAGAGGAACCACCCAATGCCTGCCCAGTAGGACTTCAAAGTTAATGCTGATCAGCAACAGCTAGGAGTCTCCCCTCCTTCCCTTTCTGAAAAGGAATTTTACTGTAATTATTCTGTCCCTGCTCCACCATTGTATGTCAGGCATGCGACTGGGTCGGGGTGAGGGGTGGGCAACAACTGTTCTTGTTAGTCCACATGTCACTGGACCATCCCGTGGACTCTGGCTGAGACTGTGTAGCAGATCCTTAGTATCCCATACATATCCCCTCAGCCTTACCACTCACAGACATATTGGGAAAATTCCAACTGCCAGCACCTGCATTCCTTTGCATGAAGCCATTCTCTGACACCAGGAGTCTGCTTAGCCACCTGCACAGTATCCCAGAAGGCAAGGGGATTTATGACCCATGGGAAAAAACCCTCAAACAATGACTGACAGGAGTTCGTGTATAGACTCTTGTTTGCAAGCCTCTTAATGGGATATTCTACCCTGGCTCCCAGAGTTTCCCCAGTGGAATTAAGCCCCAGTCTCCACAGTGGTAACTGACCTGTCAGTGCATCCTTTGGATGCCTTCTTATCCCTGTCTCCCTTCCCCATTCTCTAACCTTTGTTTCTTCACTTACCAAATAAAACATTTAGAAAGGCTTGTCTAAAAGTGTGCTTTCTGGGGAAACTCAAACTGAGACAAAAGACCCAAGTTATGCGGTCCTCTTTGATCGTGTGTGTTGTTGCTGGGACAAAGTTGCCCAGCCAGGGATTCCAGTTCCCGTCCTATTTGCATCTCCGTGGGATCGTGTGACTGAATTACAGCCAATAGAATATAGGTAGAAGTGATGTTTAGCACTTCCAGCCCTGGCTCATGGAAACTTCTTGTACCGCCTTACACAATTCCTTATTCTAGATGTCAATACACAAGGCAATCTTGGAAACCACATGTTGAAAATGGCAGAGCATCTCTTAGCCTGGATCTCTGAATGACTGACCAGAGCTATGAAGGTGAACTCCCCATCCCTGCCTCTCCAACCAAACAAGACCACTGCTGCCATCTGGGTTTTATATTAGCAAGAAGCCAACTTCCATTATGTTAAACCATTGAGATCTGGAGTTTCATCTGTTATGTCAACTAGTACCAACCTAATCAATTCTGAAGTTGCCAGGGTTTAAACAAATGTGCTGCCACTTCAAAAACAGTTTTTATTACCACAAAGGCCCTTGGAAAGAGGAAAGTGAAACTGCTTCAGAGTCAAATGCCAGAGGCCACATGGGGAGAGCTTGGACTTGGAAGCAGGCTGCCTAGTTTGATTGCCAGCTCTGACATGTACTGGCTGTCTGACCTTCGGCAAGTAACTTAACCTATCTGTACTTTGCTTTCTTCCTGTATGAAATGAGGATGACAATAGCACCTACCTTATGGAGTTGCTATAAATTAATATCTGAAAAGCACTTAGCTCAGTGACTCGCACACAGTTAATGATAAATTCACAAATTCCTAATTTTCCAAAGGCCATAATGAAGTCTTTAACTTGTTTCCTACGATACAATCTCCTAACCTCCTGCTCTGCTGTTAGAGAGATTGTGCCAAAACAACAGAGATGGCTTTAGGACTATGGATGTCCTTCCTTTGCAATATGACTTTGTTCCGGTACACAGGAATTTTCCAGAGTTTGCTCCACTCAGAGGTCAGAGGGCATCTTGGTCTATTGGATTTAGGCTGTGTTAGCTTTAGGTAGATCATTAACCTTAGGAGCAATGCTCACCTCTTGACCCTATTTGGTTTTTGTCCACAGGCCTACAGAGAAGATTGTTCAACCTACTTTTGAGTCAATCCTTTACATGCATTTATTCATAATAATTATCATATATCTGATCTTTTTTTTTTGAGTCTTATACCAGGCACTGTTTTCCAACCTAGGGTTAGCATGCTGAACAAGAAGAATGTGGTCTCTGCCCTCATAGACCCTATTTCCTTTCAAAGGTATGAATAAATGAGGAGTTAGAGCAGTTGTGAGCACAATAACTTGTAAAATTCATTCATTCAGTAACAATATACTAGAATCTTCAAAAATAAAGATTAAAAATTCATAGTTAATGTCCTCATTTTTGCTTCTGTAATGGTGAAGTAGCTTGTTCAAGAACTGTGCTCTTGTTGAGCACATCTAGATGTGGATAAAGCACCAGAAAACCTATTTAAGAGCATTAGGCATTAGAGGTGCCAAATTTCTGGAAAAGGGAAGGGGTAACCCAGGGAGGTGAGATGACATTCTGCAACCACATTTCCTTGGGGGAATTTGCCACTTCCTGGTACAAGGTAAGAGGTATCTGGCTTTGCCTGAGCAGAGGGCTACTGCTAGCAGAGCTTTGGCAGTCTCATGGCTGGAAAAACACAAGTGGAGACAAGATCCCAATGAGAAGGGAGGTGCAGAGAACTAAGCCTGATAAATGACCAGTTCTCCCCTTAAGATATTTGGCACAATTTGAAGTTCCATGGAACGGGAGGCAAAAAAATATAATTCCACACCTTAGAGAGGTCCCAAAGAATATACCAGGTGTATTAGTTTCCTATTGCTGCTTTAACAATCACCACAAATTAAGTGGCTTAAAACAACACAGATTTATTATATTACAGTTTTGTGGGACTAAAGTCTGAAATGGGTCTCACTGGGCTAAACTCAAGTTGTCAGCAGGGCTGCTTTCCTTTCTGAAGGCTCCATAGGAGAACCCATTTTCTGGCTTTTCCTGCTTTAGAGCTGCTCACGTTTCTTGGCTCATGACTGCAGCCCATTCCATCTTCAAAGCCAGCAACTGCAGGCTTTCTTTGCCTTATTCAGACACTAACTCTTCTGCTTCCCTCTTCAACATTTAAAGGACCGTTGTGATTACATTGACCCTCACAGATAATTTAGGATAATCTCTTTATTCCCAAATTGCCTGGCTAGCAACTTTAGTTCCATCTGCAACGTTAATCCTCCCTTGCCATGTAACATAACATATTCACAGTTTGTGGGATTAGGACATGGATGTCTTTGGGGGGCAATTTTTCTGCCCACCACACCAGGCTTTCAGTGGGTAGACATAGGAGCCTATCAAAACTGCAGGCTAGTCTTGATTCAGCCAAACCTCGATTGGATGAAAGTGATCAGTCCCCATTTTATCTTCTTAGTGGAATAAAAGGGTGAAAAAGGTGGAGAATTTCATTTGAGAATTGGAATCTATGAAGAAGAAATAAAAATGGAAATTCTAGCAGTGAAAAAGGCAATCGTTCCACTAAAGATGCAAGAAAAAGTGTCTTTGCACTTGTGGCAGCCAAGACTGAATGGGGGAATACAGGAATTACAAAACCATGGAAAGAGAATTTTTGCAACTCAGAAATAACCTTCTAAACAGCAAAGAGCCTGTTTTGCTCCCCCCAAAAAGTCTGAAATTTGAGTTTACATGAAAAAGGCAATAATTTATGTTAATTTCTCATTAAGTAGATTTAACAATACAATAGATGCAAAGAAGAGAGGATTAGTAAACTGAAAGTTAGTTTAATATAAAATATCCAAACTGAAACACAAGGAAAAAAATGGAAATACAGAAAAAGGCATGATACATGTGTGCATTTGAAAAAGATTACTACAGGGACTTCCCTGGTGGTCCAGTGGGTAAGACTCCACACTCGCAATGCAGGGGGCCCCGGTTCAATCCCTGGTCGGGATACTAGATCCCGCACGCCGCAACTGAGTCTGCATGC
Organism: Lipotes vexillifer; assembly: GCF_000442215.2. Taxonomy (NCBI): domain Eukaryota; kingdom Metazoa; phylum Chordata; class Mammalia; order Artiodactyla; family Lipotidae; genus Lipotes; species Lipotes vexillifer. Next base: position 3,929,722 of record NW_006785406.1, on the reverse strand, counting down.
CGCAACAAAGATCTCGCACGCGGCAACAAAGATCACATGTTCTAAGACCAGCCAAAATAAATAAATAAATATTTTTAAAAAGAGATTACTACACATACAATTATAGTTGTAGGAGTAGAATCAACAGAATAGGCAGGAGGGATATTTAAACAAACAATGGCTGAGAATTTTCCAAAAGTGATAAAAAAAATAGCCCAAACCTTCACAGCTAGGGTAAAATCACACTTAGGCATATGATGGTCAAACCAAAGAACATGAAGAAGATAAAGGGAATATTTTAAAAGCAGCCAGAGGAAAAAGACAAATTACCTTCAAAGGAACAACAGTTGACCTCAGTTGACTTCTCAACAGGAATTATGGACAAAAGAACACAATACAGTGACATTATTAAAGTTATGGAAGAAAAGAACAAACTCTACAAACTGTTAGTTAAAAACATTAAAAATCCTGAGAAAATGCTCTGCCAGAAGATTTTCACATTAAAAACAGGTGAGCCAAATAGAAAACAAATATAAGGTGGCAGATAACACTCTAACATATCAGTAATTACATTAAATGTCAACAAACTATATGCCAATTAAAGTCTAAGATTGTCACATGGAGTTTCTAAAATATATGCTGCTTGTAAAAGACACACTTTAAATATAAGGACACAGAAACACTGAACACAAAAGGATTGAAAAATATATGATGCATACAATAGCCAGAAGAAAGCTGGTGTAACTACCCCAATATTAGACAAGACTCTAAAGCAAGAAACATTACTAGAGATAAAAAGAGGCACTTCATAATGATTAGAATTATAAAGGGAATAACCTAACAGTAAGGTATCACAATCTCAAATATGTATGTACTCAAAAACATAGTTTTAAAATATATAAAGCAAAGGTCAGCAGCGTTAAAAGAAGAAATAGACAAATCCACAATCATAGTGGGGAACACACTTCTCTCCAGTGCTAATAGAAAAATCGGATTAAAACAATTATAGAGCTGAACAACACAATTTTCAATGTGTGTGTGTGTGTGTGTGTGTGTATAAAACACACATATGTATTTGATTTATGTATAGCATTATAAATAAAACACTTTACCCAACAGCCATAGAATACTCATTATTTTAAAATGCATATTAAACAACAAAAAGTGACTGTATGCTGGGCCACCAAACAACCTTCAGCACATTTCAAAAGACTGAACTCATTCTGAGTATTTTATCGTACCATAGTGGAACTCAGTTAGACATAAATAACAAAAGATAACCAGGAAATTGAAAACACCGGAAATCAAGAAATGCATTTCTAAATAAACTATGAGTTAAACAAGAAATCACAATGAAAATTGGAATATATTTTGAATTAGAATATATATTTGAATATATTTTAGATAATCATAAAGATAAAATAATATATCAAGAAAAAGGAAATTTGTAGCCTTCAATGCATATATTAGAGTAGAAGAGAGGCTGAAAATCAATGATCTTAACTTCCTTTTATAAAATCCAGAAAAAGAACAAAGCCCAAAGAAAGTCAAGAAAGCAGAAATCAATAAGTGAATTTATCGTAGAGAAAATCAACAAAGCCGAAAGTTGGCTCCTTATGAAAATTAATAAAATAGGTAAAACCTTGGCAATACTAATCAAGAAAAGGAGAAAACATAAATTACCAATATCAGAAATGAAAAAGAAAATTATAACAAGGATCCTCCACACATTAAAAACATATAAGAGCTTCTAGGTTGGTGAACACTTTCACGTGCTGGGAAGACAGTGCATCCCAGTTTCTCAGGGACAGAAGCTCCTGTAACAGGACCCTTCCAGACCTCACCAATGAACCTCTTCATCTGGTCATTCATCTATATCCTTTATAATAAACTGGTAAACATAAAAAATGAATAAAGATAATATTGTGCACAACTTTACATCAATAAATTTGAAATTTAGATGAAATGGGTAAATTTCTTGAAAAACTTAGCAATACCAAGACTTGAAGAATCAGAAAATCTGAACATTTCTTTAGCTATTAAAGAAATTTAATCTGGAATTGAAAACCTTTCCACCAATAAAACTCTAGACATGGGTGTCTTCACTGAGATTTCAAGACTTATTATAAAGCTACAGAGACTGAGACAGATATAAGTGGAAGGGTTGATATATAGCTTAGTGGAACAGAGTGGAGAGTCTAGAAACACATAGACAGTTACCTGATTTTTGACAAAGTTTATACTAAAGTGCAGTAAAAAAAAGAATTATCTTTCAAGTAAATGGTGCTGGGTCAACTGGGCACACATATGGAAGGAGAAATGAATACAGGCTTCTATCCCATACCATTCACAAATATCAGTTCCAAAAAGATCTAGGCCATGTGCCTTAGCCTTGTCTTCTGTGACATCATGCTATAGCTCACTAAGTTATTCACTTTATAACTGTAGTTATATAGCACAAATTACAGGGTCTATACATCATTTGTTAAATTCCAGGAGACCTACTGAGTGAATATTTGGGGCAAAAAAATGTCATGTTAAGAAAAGTCATCCACTTCTTTTAACCTAATTTCTCGTTCACATGAATGGAAAATAAATGTCTGTGTTTTTTTAAAAAAATCAATTCCAGGTGGATTCTAGATCTAAATGTGAGGGGTAAAACTATAAAGCTTCTAGAAGGAAACATAAGAGAATATTTTCATGAACTTGGAACAGGCAAAGATTTCTTAAACAGTTTACAAAAAGTGCTAAACATAAAGGAAAATGTTGAAATAGGACTCAGAAATATATAAAACTTCTGTTTATTAAAGGACACCATCAAGAGAGTGAAAGAAAACCCATAAAATGGAAGAAGATATTTGAAATACATATGTCCAACACAGTTCTCATATCTAGAATAAATAAAGAACTCCTACAACATAAAAAATGTGAAAATAATCCAATAAAAAATAAGTATATCACAAAAGAATATATCTGAATCACCAATAAACAGTGAAAAAGTGTTTAACTTTATTAGTCATCAGGGAAATTAATATTAAAACTACAGTGAACTTCATCATATGCTCCAGGAGAGCTAAAATTAAAAAGTCAGCCCAAACCAAGGGTTGACAATGATGTGAGGCAACTGGAACTTTCATACGCTGGTGGGAGTGGGAGGAGAGTGGGAAGTATACAACTACTTTAAAAACAGTGTGACAGCACTTATTAAAGCTGAACATAGGCATATGCTGTGATTCAGCAATCGTGCCCTTGTGTGTATAATTAACAGAAATGCAGACACATGCTCACCAACAGACACATACAAAAATTTTCACAGCAGTATTACCTCATAATAGCCTCAAATTGAAAAACAAAAAACCCCAAATGTCCATCAATAGTCATTGATATATTCACTACTGGAATACCACACAGTAATGAAAATGAACAAATTACAGTATATGAAACAGCATGGTTGACTGTCGTGAATATTACATTTGGACAAAGAAGCAAGACAGAAAACAGTGCTTACTTTATGATTCCATTTGTGTGAAATACAAAAACAAGTGAAACATCTGTGGTGTTTGAAATCAGAATAATGGTTACTTTTGATCACTGGTGATTCTAAGGTGGATGAGGGGGCTCCTAGGGAGCTGGTAATATTCTCTTTATCTGAGTGCTGGTTACATGGGTGTGTTCATGCCATGTTAATCCATAGGTTGTACACATGATGTGTACACTTTCTATATGTATGTATAAGTTCAATAAAAGGTTCACATTAAAAAGATATAAATCCCTTTTTCTCTAGATTAAAAAGAGGAAGGGACTGCTATTATCATTTTCAAAAATTCTAAAGATCAAAGGATTCCTTGAGTGGAAGGAGACACAGAAGTAGCTGAGAGTCCCAACGTGGAATCTCTGGCCTCTAGTGTCTTTGGCATGGGGGGGCAGCAGGTGGCCTTCAGGACTTTGTGTCACCATCACAGCAGGCCCAGAGTAAGGGTTTACCCCACAGCAGTCTCTGGGACAAACCCCATGCCAAGAACCCCCTGATGAGTGTCTCACCAAGGAGGGGACATGTTCATCCTTTCCTTTGAGATGGTGTTCAGCAGATTGCTGGTCTAGAGGTTGCTTTAATCTCTGACCAGAAATATGCTGGCTATTTCCAGCTCATGAGCATGTGGGATGTGGTCTCAGGGACACCGACAACCTCTCTGCACAGCATGGACCTTGTGTGACAAGGCTCCTAAGCCTTTCTCTGTGCCCTCCAGCTGGACTAACTCCAAAGCCGAGACGGTCACCTTGAAAGCTGACCAGATGTGAGAGGTCCCCTCCTCACTCTATCCTGTCCCTAGTTATCTGGCACATAGAGACAATACATTTCTTGAATTGAAAAGTCAACTTAGCTGGCTAGAGGTGGTGTGAAGGGGGAGAGAATGGAGACAATCTCCCATTAGTTGTCCAATGATGGTGATGTCTGTAAGATATGGAAGGAAGAGGATACATTGTTTACTTTGAGGTATATGTGTGAGTGTGTGTGTGTGTGTGTGTGTGTGTATGTGTGTATAAGAGAAGGGGAGGAGAGCCCAGGTTTGTGTATAATAGTCTCATGCCCTTGACCTTGTGAATTCTGTGATTTACAACCTCTTCCTACTCCCTCAGGACTATCTCTGGCCTCAGTGGAAGGCAGGGTTAATCTCTGACAGAGGGAAGAACTTTTCATAATTTTGGTAGGAGCTGAAACAAACAACATTTCCTTAGCAAAGATTCACCCTTTGCGCACAAGAAGAGGGGGGCAGAATAAAGAGTTATGGTAGGCTAAAATAATAAACTGTTTAAATTCAATTATAATACATTCTTACAGTCTTAAGACTCAATTTTGAGGATGCTTTATTAGACGAGTCTTGGTTTGTAGTTTGAATTACTATATTGCCAGTCCTAATACTTAATTTAAGAGAAAGTCTACTTAAAATGTATTCAGGGCAAAAGACTTGAACAAGAGGGCATTTAAATAGCTAAAGCATATAAAGATACTCAACCTCATTAGTCATCAGAAAAACTCAAAATTATGGTGCAAAACCACCAACACTCCCAGCAAAACAGTAAAAATGTGGAACAGCCAAACTCTTGTACTCTTAATGTGGGAGTGGAAATTGGTTCAACCACTTGGGAAAAGTGTTTGGCAGTATCTATGAGTTGAGCATATGCCTACTTTATTACCAAGCAGTTACTCTCCCAGGAAAATATCCTGCAGAAATGTATACCTGTGTGCAGGAAAAGACATGTACTAGGATGTTCACAGCAGCACTCAGTATAAGAGCCCACTAGAAACCACTATCATCAACAGGCAGGATAAATAGCAAGTCCTGCATATACAATATGGGGTCATATGCAACACCAAGATCTCCTGATGGGCAACTATACACAACAACATAGATGAATCTTACAAATGTAACCAGAAAGAAGTCAGGTGCAACATTGTACATATTGTATGATTCCATCTCTGTAAAGTTAAACAATCAGCAGAATTAGTCTATGTTGCTAGAAGTCAAGATAATGGATATCTTTGTGGGGAGTTGGGAAGTAATTGGAGGAGAGGCACCCCCCGCTCTGTTAACGTTCTGTTTCTTGATGTGGGTGCTGGTTACATGGCTGTGCTCACTTGGTGATAATTGCTCAAGTTATATACTTAGGATATGTTGTTTTATGTATGTTTATTACACTTCAAGAAAAATTTTGAAAAATCTAAATTCGGAAGACTGCCCCCAGGCAGAGCTCATAGACTTCAGGAGGATGGGGCTGCGGGCTGCACTGGTGAGTAGAAGCAGCCCTCCCAGGGTTTAGCGCTTCACGTGACCTCAGACTTCAGCCAGGGTTGCAGGAGACCGTGTCAGGGGGATTGGGGGTGGGGGAGGGACCCGGAGTGGGCAACCGAGACGCTTTTGGAGGAAGAGTCTGAGGATACCTGAAAATTGCGTTCAAAACGTTGTGTATGCGTGTGCACATGCTCTCCTGGGGGAAGGGTCCACAGTGTTCACCTCGTGGACCGCCCCTCAGTCCCGAAGAGTCTGTGTTGGAGACATCGAAGAGTTGCTTGTCTAGATGAAGGTCCAGGGGTCAAGGAACCCGCATTCTAGTAACTAACCTGGGGCCCAGGCGGTCACTCTCATCTTGGGCCTCGGCTTCTCTCTCCAGTGTGCTCCAGGGTTTCTGCGTCTCGTACCTCCGGGGTGCGAACTCCTAGCCCGCGAGCAGAGATCCAGCCTCTCAGCTCCGGGCGCTGGGCAGAGGTGCAGCCGCAGCGAGCCCCTGCGAGCTGTCTGGGAGAGGGGTGGGGGTGTGGCGAGGGCGATGGGCCGGAAGGGCGAACCCTTCGGAGGAGGCGGATCCGCCCCCTCGCGGGCAGGTAAAGTTGGCCAAGGCCCCGGGAGCCGGGTAGGAGTCGCGCGTCGCCGAAGAGAATGAGGCTCGCGGTCTGCTCCGTGCTGTGCGCGGGGGCCCTGGGTGAGTGCGCACTGGGAGCCGGGTGGGGGCCGGCCGTTTAAGATGTGACCGGGTGCCAGCCGAGGGTCAGCCACGGCGGGACACTGCACTGCCTCGTCTAGGTGGCTTCGAAGCAACCCAGCGCCTGGCTGGCTCCAAAGTGACTTCCACCGCCGGTGGTGCATCAGTGCACCTGACCAACTTTCGCCCTTGCAGAAACACTGCAGGCTAGGGCAGGAGTTTGCAAACTCTGACCAGCCGACCAAATCCCGCCAGCTGCCTGATATACAGATGAACAAGCTAAGAATGGGTTTTACATTTTTACATGTGTGAAAGAAAATAAAAAGAAAAATAGCTTGACACATAAGAATTATGTGAAATTTAAATGTCAGCGTCCATAAATAAAACTTCATTGTAACACGATCATGCTCATTCAGGTAAGTATTGTCCACGGCTGCTTTCAGGCTTTAAGGGCAGAGTGGAGTAGTTGCCACAGAGACTGTATGGCCCACAAAACTAGTAATTGCCTAGCTAGCCCAGTACAGAAAAAGTTCATAACCCCTGGCCTGGAGGCTGTTCATCCAGTTTACAGTGAAGGAAACAGGGTCAGAGGAGAGAAGGGATTTTTTCCGAGGCCTCAAGGACTATTATTAAGAGGGGGAGGGGTACATCAGGTAAGCTTGTCATGTCAGGTATCTAACCAGAAGGATCTTTCCTGCTCTGAACTGTACAATGCCACCCATCCGACTACACACTAGGGAGGTGGAGGAATATAGGGGAGAAACAATCATTCTAGAATGGAATCCACTTGCCACTCGGTGCCATGTGACTGGGTGGTCCCTTGCCCTCCTCTTTGAGTTGATTTCCTCCTCAGTTCAGTAGAAATTACTTTTTCACAGCAAACACACAGTTGCTGTGAAAGTGACATGAAGTCATGTACCTAAGGGCAGAGCTGTAGGCACAGGTGAGTAATCACTGGAAAAAATCCTGCACGTAAATGTAGGGGGCCCCTTCCCGTGTTGGGGGGCTGTCAGGGCTCTTGGCTGGGTAACTGTAAGGAAGGTAATGGTGCAAAGTCACTGACCTCATGCAGGTGGAGACCCCTGCCTGGTGGGACAACTGGGTTCTGTTCAGCCCTGATTCTGTCAGGTCTTAAATCATTTCTGGGGTAGGGTATCTATCATGGGGGGAGGCGTAACCTGGGCTGAGCAGAAGAAGGCAGGAAAGGCAAGGAGTGCTTTCAGGGATGGGGGTGGCCCTCCTTGGCCCAGTGCTGCCACCTAGGGCTACGGGGAGCTCTGACGGGGCTGGGGAAGGCTGGCAATGTTGCTACAGCTGTGGTCCAACTATGGCTGCAGAAAATCCAGAGTGCAGCCCCCTGGCCTCTCCCGTATTCTTCCTGAACAGGGCTTCTGTTGTTTGTTCTTCCCCCATCCCCTCTCTTGGCAGTGTCAGGCACTGACCAAAAGTTCACTTTCCCAGTCGGCTCTGTGTTTACTAAACAGAGGCAAGAGCTGCCTCTCCCTGGCCCTCCGCCCACTCCATCCCAACATTTCTTCTCTCTTGGCCACTGGACAAGGCTGGAATCGAGGACGTGCTTTCTTCAAAGCTCAGTGTTCTTTTCCTATAAAATCCCTTCTGGTGGCAGATGACAGGAATGTAACCAAACTAGCTTAAGCTAAAAGTGTCAGAGGAGCGGGAGTGGTGATTAGTAGGCATTGCAAGAGCCAAGAACCAGGGGCTCAGTACAGCCTGTACCTCCACCTTGGCTGCCACCTCCTTTCTCTACCTTTTGCTCTTCTGGGGAAGAGATTTCTCCATGCAGTGAGCATGTGGCCACCAGCAGCTTTTCCCTTCTAGGAGCCAATTGAAATATTCACGGTGGGCTCTGATTGCCCCTTTTTGAAATTGTCACATGGTTGGATGGAGTGTTATTGATGGTTGGCCTAGTTTAGGTTACTTGACTCCATTGACTCTTAGCTTGATTGTACACACTCTTTCTTTTTAAAATCATTTTTATTGAAACATAACTTACATTTAATAAAATGCTCTCTTACAAGTATACATACAGTTCAATGAATTTCAACAAATATGCCTACTCCCATAACTACCACCACAATCAAAATATAGAACATTTCCATCACTCCCAAACTGTCCCCTACCCCTTCTCAGTCATTCCCATTTTTTCCCACTTTAGGTAAGTTTTTCCTTTTCTAGGATTTCATATAAATGGAATCATGCACTACATAGTCTTTTGCATCTGGCTTGTTTCATTCAGCACAATTGTTTAGAGATTTATCTACATTGTTGTATGTATCAAAGCTCATTCCTTTTTATTGCTGAGTAGTATTCCATGGTATGACTTTATCACAGTTTGTTTTCCATTCATTTGTTAGTGGATGTTTAGGTTGTCTCCAGTTTGGGATATTATGAGTAAAGCTGCTATGAATGTTAGTGTACAAGTCTTTGGGTGGACATATATTTTCATTTGTTTTGGGTAAATATCTAGGAGTAACATTGCTGGGTCATAATGGTAGGTTATGTTTAACTTGTTAAGAAAATGTCAAACTTTTTTGAGTAGTTGTACCATTTTCCATTCCCACCCACAGTATGATAATTTGAGTTGCTCCACATCCTGCTAACACTTGGTGTTGTCAATATTTTCACATTTAGCCATTCTGATAGGTGTGTATAGTACCTCACAATGGTTTTAAATTGCATTTCCCTGATGAGTAATAATGTTGTGGCTTAGTTTTCCATTTTCTTTTTTTTAATTAATTAATTTTTTTGAATTTTTGAATTCTATTTTTTTTTACAGCAGGTTCTTATTAGTTATCCATTTTATACATATTAGTGTATATATGTCAATCCCAATCTCCCAATTCATCACACCACCTATAAAATAATTCATTTTATTTATTTATTTTTGGCTGTGCTGGGTCTTTGTTGCAGCACATGGGCTTTCTCTAGTTATGGTGAGCGGGGCTACTCTTTGTTGCCATGCGCGAGCTTCTCATTGCAGTGGCTTCTCATGTTTCAGAGCACAGGCTCTAGTCTCACAGGCTCAGTAGTTGTGGCGCATGGGCTTAGTTACTCCATGGCATGTGGGATCTTCCTGGACCAGGGCTCAAACCCGTGTCCCCTGCATTGGCAGGCGGATTCACTGTGCCACCAGGGAAGCCCTCCATTTTCTAAATGATACGTTCTGAAGAGCAGATGTTTTACATTTTAATCAGGTTACCTTACCTAATTTTTATTTTTAGTTATTATGTTTTGTGTCCTCTCTAAAAATATTGATATAATTGGCTACCCCCAAAGTTGCAATAGTTTCCTCTTTGTTTTATTTTAGAAGTTTTATAGCTTCAGCTTTTATGTTTTGGTCTATGATACATTTTTAGTTAATTTTTGTGTATGGTATAAAGTAAGAGTTGAGATTCACTTTTCTCATATGGATATCCAGTTATCCCAGGACTTGTTTTCAAAAAGAATATCCTTTCTTCACTGAATTACCTCGGCAGCTTTGTTGAAAATCTACTGACCCTATATATATGGGTCAATTTCTAGAGTCTCTATTCTGTTACATTAAGCTTTATATCTCTCCTTGTGCCAATATCACACTGTCTTGGTTACTGTAGCTTTATAATAAGTCTTGAGATCAGGTAGTATAAATCCTCCAACTCTATTGTACTACTTCAGTGTTGGTTTGGCCATTTAGATCTTTTGCATATCCAAACACAATTTTGAATCAGGTTATCAAATTCTATAAAAAACAAGTTTAGGCTTGGATTATTATTGAGATAGCATTTAATTTATAGATTATTTTGAGGCTTGGCATCTTAACAATATTGAGTTTTCTAATCCATGAACATTCTTTATCTATTTATTTAGGTCTTCTTTCATTTATCTTGGAAATTTTTTGTAGTTTTCATGTACAGCTCTTGTTCATAATTTGTTAAATTTATCCCTAGATATTTCTTATATATATATATTTTTTAGATTTTTTTCTTATTTTCTTTCATTTTTCTTGGCTGCATCAGGTCTTAGTTGTGGAACGCTGGGTCTTTGTTGAGGCATGCGGGATCTTTCGTTGCCGCACGGGCTCTTTGTTGTGGTGTGCAGGCTTCTCTCTACTTGTGGCGTGCAGGTTTTTCTCTCTCTAGTTGTGGTGCGTGGGCTCCAGGACGCGTGGGCTCTGTAGTTGGCAACAGGTGGGCTCTCTCACTGAGGCATGTGAGTTCAGTAGTTGTGGCGCAAGGGCTTAGTTGTGGCGCAAGGGCTTAGTTGCCCCGCGGCATGTGGGATCTTAGTTCCCCCACCAGGAATGAAACCTGTGTCCCCTGCATTGGAAGGTGGGTTTTTTACCACTGGACCACCAGGGAAGTTCTGATATTTCATATCTTTGAAAGCCATTGTAAGTATTATTATTTTTATTTATTTAATTTTTTTTTTTGCGGTACGTGGGCCTCTCTCTGTTGTGGCCTCTCCCGTTGCGGAGCACAGGCTCCGGACGCGCAGGCTCAGCGGCCATGGCTCACGGGCCCAGCCGCTCCGCGGCATGTGGGGTCTTCCCGGACCGGGGCACAAACCCGTGTCCCCTGCATCGGCAGGCGGACTCTCAACCACTGCGCCACCAGGGAAGCCCATAAGTAGTATTTTTAAAGTTTCACTTTAAAGTTTTTTCTCTTTAGCTTTGTAGAGATTCAACTAATTTTAGCGCTTTGACCTCAGATCCTAAGACCTTGCTAAATCATTTATTCTTTAAAATTTTCTGTGTAGAGAAACATGTTATCTGTGAATATAGACAATTTTCTATCTTCTTTTCCAATCTGTATGCCTTTTGTTTCTCTTTTGAGCTTTGTTAAAATGGTTAAGACCTCTAATACAGTGTTAAACAGAAGTGATGAGAATGTCAATCTTTGCCTTGTTTCTGACCTGAAGGGGAAAGCATTCAGTCTTTCACCATTAGGTATAATATTAACTGTGGGGTTTTTTGTAGATGTTCTTTATCAGGTTGAGGACATTCCTTTCTATTCTTACTTTGCTTGGAATTTTGAATTGGCAAGTGCCTTTTCTGTTCTATAGAGATAATTGTATGAATTTTTCTGTTTTATTCTGTAATATGGTGAGCTATACTGATTAGTTTTTGCACATTAATTCAACTTCACATTCCTGGGCAAGGGATAAACCTGTGTGTGTGTGTGTGTGTGTGTGTGTGTGTGTTCATGTACTCAAGAATTTTTTTTTGGCTGCGTTTGATTTGTTAATATTTTGTAAATGATTTTTGTGTCTATGTTCATGGGGGATATTTGGTTGTAGTTTTCTTATAATGTCTTTGTTTGGATTTGGTATCAGGTTAATGCTGGCCTTAGAAAATGAGTTAGGAGTATTACTTTCTCCTCTACTTTATAAGATAGTTTTTGCCACATTGGTGTTATTTCTGTTAAGTGTTTGATAGAATTCATGAGTGTAACTACTTAGGTCTGGAACTTCCTTTAACATTCATTGTAGTGCAAGTTTGCTGTACCCAAATTCTCCCAACATTTGTTTGTCTGGAAAAGTTTATTTTTGCCTTCAGTTCTGAAAGTTATTTTCATTGGTTTTAGATTTCTAGCTTAGCAAGTTATTTTCCTTTTAGCACTTTAAGGATATTCCATTGTCTATGACTTGTGTGGTTTCTGACAAAAAGTCTGAGATATTTATTGTCTTTGCTCCTCTGTACCTAATTTTGTCTCTTTTCTCTGGTTGCTTTAGAACTGTGAGCTTGTAGTTTTCATAATATTAGGAAAAATTCTGGCCAAATCTTTCTTCACATATTTTTTCTTGCCCCTTCCCCCCATTTTTATCCTGGACTCCAGTTACACATATGTTAGATCACTTGATACTGTATGACAAGTCACTGAGGTTCTGATCATTTGTTTTTCTATCTTTCTTTCTCTCTGCTTCATTTTGGATAGTCTGTAATAATGTCTTCTAGATCATCTTTTTTCTTCCGCATATCTAATCAGCTGTTAATCTCATCCACTGGAATTTTCATTTCAGATATTCTATTTTTCACCTCTAGCAATTCTTTTTGGCTCCTTACATCTTATATTTGTATCCTCATTATGCTCATGTTTTTCTTTTCTTGGGGGGAGGGTTCACTATTTATTTGTGGCAAATATTCCACATCCATGATCCTCTCCAGTCAGAAGTTCTTTGAGAGGATGCCATGGGCCTTGGCCAGCCGGAGAATGGAGTCATCTGACTCTCCCATCCTGTGAATGGCCCCACAGATAGCCTAGGTTTTGAACTGGGTGTTGAACCTTCCTGTTACTTTGTTGACCTCAGCCAAGTTCACCTGGACTGACGCGTGGTCTTTGGCGCCAATGATGCGGTTGCTGGCAGAGTATTTCTGCGGCAAATACAGGTTCACGAACTCTCTGGCATCATTTTGCATGTTGAGGGCATGTCTGGTGGCACCACGACAAGCATGGGAGCAGAAAGGAAGCGCCACATCCCCCAGCAGCGCTGATGTTCATGTTTTTCTTTAACTCTCCGAGCATACTTATAACATTTAAAATAGCTGTTTTAAAACTATTTTCTGTTAATTTCCTCATCTCTTTCATTTCTGGCTCTGATTGTATTGACTAATTTTCCTCCTGGTTATGGGTTACATTTTCCTGCACCTTCACTTGTGTATTAATTTTATTGGTTGCTGGACACTGTGAATTTTACCTTGCTGAGTACTGTATTTTGGTTTTTGGTTTTTTTTTTTTGCTGTACACGGGCCTCTCACTGTTGTGGCCTCTTCCGTTGCGGAGCACAGGCTCCGGACGCGCAGGCCCAGTGGCCATGGCTCATGGGCCCAGCCGCTCTGCGTCACATGGGATCTTCCCGGACCAGGGCACAAACCCGTGTCCCCTGAATCAGCAGGCGGACTCTCAACCACTGTGCCACCAGGGAAGCCCTTTTTTTTTAATTTAAGGAGTGTCAACCTTTTTTTCTGGCAGGCACTCATAATGTCTTCAGATCAGCTTAACCTTCTCAAGACTATTTATCAAGATGTTTAGGCAGTGTCTAGAATACCCTTCTTTCTAGATCTAGTTTAGCTTACTTATGGAATCTTTCATAAATGCACTATTTATTCAATAAGATTTTCTCCACTCTGAATGGTGGGAACCCAAATGATTCCTAACCCCATTTGAGTTCTGAGAAATGTTTGGTTTAGGCT
>NW_006785406.1:3898557-3916064 GCF_000442215.2 Lipotes vexillifer | reverse complement strand
CTTTCCCTAGCAGTTGTCCTTGCCTGGCCTCCACAATGCTCAAATTGATATTTAGCCAGAATCTCCAAGGTGTGACAATTCTGGATCTCAATCTCTCTTCTCTTTCTCCTCTCTTTTCGCATTCCCTGCTCTTTGGTACCCTGTGCTGCACATTCTAATTGCCTCCACCTTACCAAACTATGATCTCTGTCTCCTCAACTTGGGGTGACCATCGGGCTGTTTCTTTTCTCTTCTCTGCCCTGCTATCTGGACATTTTGTCCAGGAAGAAAGCTAGTGTGATTACAGGGCTTACTTTATTTGTTTCCCTTCTCTCAGGGATCACAGTCCTGCACTTCCTGTTGCCCAATGTTTTAAAACATTTTTTTGTATGTTTTTCCCCAGGTTTTTTTTTTTTTTCCCTCACCTGTTTAAAGTGCTAGGGCAAGTCCCTTATCAGTTATTTCTCATAGGTGGAAACAGAAGCCCATCCTGGTTTGATTTTTTTGTTTGTTTGTTTTGTGTTTTATTTGTTTTGCATTTGTTTAGTTCCCTGTTTTAGTACCACGTTTTTGTCAAGACTTTAGCTTTTCCCCTAACGATGCAAATATCATTCACCCTATTTTATACTCACACTGAATGAACTAGTGATTACCACTGGGGAGAGGGAGGGGATGAGGGGCAATATAGAGGTAGGAGAGGGAATAAAAGGTTATTATAGGATTATATGAAATAATCTGTGTGAAACTTTTGGAAATTGTAAAGCATGGTAGAATTTAAAGAATCTTTCATTCAATAATAAATAAATAAATCATTTAAAAACATCGGAAATTCAAACGCTACAGTTTTAATCATTTGACCATAAGCACAGGTGACTGAAAGTAGACTTTCAAAAAGGCTTTCTCAGTAAGTGCAAACCTTTGAAAAAAAAAAAAAATTGCAATTGTATACAGTAGCTCTTTATGTAATTTAACCTGCTTACAAAGCTATTTTCATTTATAGAGTTGTATTGTCTCTACAGTTACCAGTCATTTCTAAGAGCAGAAATGTTTTAAGAATCTGTATTGGCAAGCAGAGTAAACATGCTTTGAAAGGCTCAAAATGCAATATGAGCTATTACTCCACACACTTCTATTCTGCACAAGGGCATCTGTCCTGACAGCTCCATTCTCTCACTGGCTCTTCTACCCTGGCGGCTACTATCGAAGGCCTATTCAAAACAGAGCAGAAGCACTCCATTTGTCACTCCCTGTCTTTGGTATGGGATTCTCTCTAAGGAAATTTGACATCTCCTGTCCCATTTATTTTGATATTTCCTACTTGCAGACAGTTAAAAGACAATACAGGCTTTGGAGTCAAACAGACCTGGGTGTTTCAAGTATTAGCTTCATTACAAGTTATTTGATGTGTCTGACAGTTTTTTTTGTTTGCTTGTTTAAACTCGTCTACAAAATGGGAACACCAGTATTTAACCAGCAGGACAATTGTGGGCATTCGAGGAGGGTCATGTGCCTGGCCCACTGCCTGACACACAGGGCCTCCTCAAAAATTCATAGCTGTGACTGCTGTTACTTTCATCTGCTAGATTCCATCTAAGATGACATTTTGCTCAAATACCACAGATCTGTAAACAAAATTTTGCCTTTGCATTATTGTTAACACTAATTACTACAGCTTAAAGTGCCAGTGAAATGAACAGACACTGATTTTAATGCCCCAGCAGTTACTACCATGTAAGGTTAGAGTATCTAATGCCAAGACAAAGACTAAATCATTAGGCCCAAATCTTCCTTCCCATAATACTATTTTCTTTTTTTGGTGTGAAATTCACTAAAATGAAATTAATCATTTAAAAGTATACAATTCAGTGGTATTTAGTATGTTCACACGGTTATGCAACTACCACCTCTATCTAGTTCCACCATAGTTCCAACACCCCAAGAGAACATCCTGTACCCATCCTCCTCTTCCCCAGCCCCTGGCCACCACCAATTTGCTTTCTGCCTCTATAGATTTACTTATTCTAGATATTTCATATAAATAGAATCATATAACGTGTGGCCTTTTGTGTCTGGCTTCTTTCATTTAACGTATTATTTTTGAGCTTTATCAATGCTGTAGCATGTAGCAGTACTTTACTCTTTTTACAGTAGATTATATTCCATTTTGTGGATGTACTATATTTTGCTTATCAGTTCATTCATTGCTATACATTTGGGTTGTTTCCACCTTTTTTGACCATTGTGAAAAGTGCTGCTCTGAATATTTGTATATATGTATTTGAGTACCTGTTTTCAATTCTTTTGGGTATATACTTATGAGTGGAATTTCTGGGTCATATGGTAATTCTGTATTTAACTTTTGGGGGATGCTTTGGCTTTTTTCTCCAAGGGAAAAGGCACAACCAGAGAAATGGGACCTGAGAATTTATGTGGGCCAGGCAGCCAGTCCAATTTGTGTCTACCCCCTCAGCCAACCCTTGACCTTGTCTTTAACCTCTTCTTACAAGCAGGGAAAGGTGAGTGCTGTGGGTCCCTTATACCCCTGGCCTGTCTCCCGTAGGGCTGTGTCTGGCTGTCCCTGAAAAAACTGTGAGATGGTGCACTGTCTCAAGTCATGAGGCCAATAAGTGCTACAGCTTCCATGACAACATGAATAATGTCCTTTCAGTGGATGGTCCTCATGTCACCTGTGTGAAGAGAACCTCTTACCTTGAGTGCATCAAGGCCATTGTGGTAAGTCACTGCTGCCTAAGAAGAGTGGAAGAAAATCCATACTTTCTCCTTCTTTTTCTGTACTTGTTATAGTTTATTGCTTCAGAACAACTTTCTCCCCCAAGGAACTAGACCACGCTTTAGAGGAGAAAGAAATAAGCTAAAGACTTGAAAGTACAGAGACTATGTGTAGATGAAAATATAGGTGCTCAACATTCATTAATAGTGAAAACAACAATAATAATAATTAAACAACTGATAGAGAAGGATTCAATGAAAATGGCCACAGTAAAGCAAAGCCAGAATTGTACTGAAAGAGAAATCTATAAAGACTCAGAAATAAACAAGAAGCTCTAGTATCACTATTATTACTTAATATTGTTTTTGGAATTTCCTAGTAATGCAATGATATAAAATACATATGAGATAGAAACAAACAAAATATCAATATTTTCAGATGCTTGCACGCCTAGAAAGTACAATGGAATCAAGGGAAATGTTACCATAATTATTAATGAAAAAATTAGTTTGGTAAAAGATAAATATATCACAATTAATGTCATTTTCATATATCAACAGTCACTAGTTGGGGAAAAATAACCCCAAATTGTGATCTCATTTACATTTAAAATGATATACAGAAAAATGTTGCAGGGAAAAAATCATATGAAAGATCCACAAGATTATTATAAATGTAATACAAAAGTCTGAGACAAATGAACAGTACTTATTAATAAATTGAAACATATGCCATATTCCCAGACAGGAAGACTAAACTTCATATATGTGCACATTTTCCCAAAGTTAATTCATAAATTTAATATAATTGTCATCAAAATTATATTATAAAATTTAAAAAGTCAGTAAAATAAGTTTACAATTCTTAAGAAGAAGTATGGGTGAGAATATAAAATAGTATTATGAAAAATAAAATGAGCTGGGGAGTAGCTGAGGCCTGCCCGAAACTATAACATATTTAATAACAGTATTACAAAGAACAGGGTCCTTGGACAGATGTAGAAGATCTGGAAGGGAACAAAATTCAGACATATTCTGAGCTTTCTATACATACATCCATCTAATTATCTACATGATATGATGTAGATGCAAACTATGATGAATGTCCAACACTAAGGCAGTATGGTCCTAGGCTTAATGGTTACATACACATAGATTTAGATATTGTATGATAAGGCATACTTTCCAAACAAATGTCTGAGAAAGGATTCTTTAGTTGGACAACTGGATAGCCATTTAGAAATAAAATCAAATGAGATTTTTAATCCATTTACCAAAATAAACTCCCAGCTTGACTCAATTTGACTAATGTAGATAGATATAAAAAGATAAATCACAGAAGTAGACAAATTTGGAAATGTAAAAATTTTAAGTCTCTGACAAAGGAAAAAAATTAAATCCCTAAGCATACAGAAAAATATATTCACATCAGCTATAACAAAACAGTGTAGTGTAAAAGCTATATAAAAGCTATATAGCTATATAAAGCTATATAAAGATGTCACTTAAATTTATAAGAAACGCTTAAGAATAACAAGCTATAAACTAACTACTCACAGAAATTACAACTAATAGACGATACAAGTAAGGAAGGGAAAATGTTCATCCTTTATAATAATCAAAGGATGCAAATAAAACCACCTTAAGGTAGCAGTTTATATCTCGTAATGTGATAATATTTCTTAATGTTATCTTATTTCTTGCCAGTAGTTTTGCATGAAATTGGTATGCATTGCTATGGGCATTAGAAATTATAAATTTCTACATCATTTCTGAAGAAAAATTTGGAAATATTCAGTAAGGGTCATAAAGATGTACACAAACTTTATTTATTTATTTTCTCTAATTCATTCATATTTATATATGACCTTATGCAATTGTGGGACCTGGTTAAGAGACGTCTGTAAGACTGTTGTCTTTACATCTGATACTGGAACTTGAGGAGGAGGTGGTCAGGAGGGGGGAAAGAGTGAGAACCATCTAGAACCTCAGTCATGAGCTGGAGCCCATGGGGATGGACTGAAACCTGTGACAGTTCTTGTTGCTTCTGACCTTGATGGTGTTCACAAGGCCTAGTGGCCTTCTTGTCTTTTACCTTTATACTAAATCCCTCCTTTTCTTAAATTGGTTTCTGATGCGTGCAACCAACAGAATACTAACCTGATATATGTATGTACATATGTATACATATATCTGAATACACATTGTAAAATATATGTAAGAAAAAATGAGATGGGGTAAAGGGAGGCAAGTATACAGAAATGTAGTATTAAATTTATACAAAGCTAAATTACTTTAAATTAAGAAATGAATAAAAAGCACTATTTACAATAGCCAAGATACAAAAGCAACCTCAGTGTCCATCAGTAGATGAATGGATAAAGAAGATGTGGTGTATATATACAATGGAATATAATGAAATCTTGCCATTTGTGACAACATAGGTGGGCCCAGAGGGTATTATGCTAAGTGAAATAAGTCAGACAGAGAAAGGACAAATGCTGTATGATTTCACTTATATGTGGAATCTAAAAGACAAAATAAATGAACAAATATAACAAAACAGAAACAATCATAGATACAGAGAACAGGTGGTTGCCAGAGGGGAGATGGGTAGGAGGAGGAAAGATATAGGTGGGGGAGATTAAGAGGTACAAACTTCCAGTTGAAAAAAAAAGATTTCCATGAGGAAATGAGGGGTAGGGAATAATCCAACCTCATTTTTGAGAAGAGGCTGTGAAGTTACTGCTTCTCTCAGGGAGGAAGGAATTCTTGGCTGAGAGATCCTTGAAGAGGGAATCCAGACTCAAGGGTGCAAACCATGACTTCTTATGGGTGGAAATATTCTACAACTCATTCACTCAATTCAACATTTATTGGACAACTACTGGCAGTCGGTGCTGGGATTTGGCAGGATAAAACAACACAGTAACATCCCCACCTCTGTGGAGCTTGCATTTCAAAGGGGAGGACAAACAATAAATGAAGGTTTGTCAGATGGCTGATAAGGGCTCAGGAGAGAAACAGAGGGCTTCCAGCATTTATGAGGTGGTAGTTTTAAGAGCACAGTCAGAGAAAGGCTCACTGAGAAGGCTTTTGAGCCAACACTAGGGAGGCGGAGGAGGTCTGAGCCATACCAAGTATCCATGGCGATACTTGTCAAGTGTCCCTGGCAGAGGGTTAGGTGAGTCTTCCTCAGAGGTGAGGGGCTTCATTCATGTTTGGCCTTTTCTCTTTCAGGCAAACAAAGCAGATGCTGTGACCATTGATGGAGGTTTGGTGTTTGAGGCAGGCCTGGCCCCCTACAACCTGAAGCCCGTCGTGGCAGAATTCTACGGGTCAAAAGATGGTGCGTCTTCCGTGGGGACCCAGGTCTCTGTTCTGACACAGCAGCCACAGTGGGAGGCAGGGACTCTGTTGGCATTACACTTGCAGGGAACAAAGCTGCTGGAGTTCTTTAGACTGTGAGAGGCTGTTACCTCTACTAACTCGTGGGGGCTGGGATCTTGGCTGTTTCTGGGAAGCTGTGAACTCTGAGCATCCTGATGGGAATGCTGCTTGTGCTGCTGAGTGAGAGCGGGCATGCTGTCCAGAGTCCACTGCCCGCCCGGTGGGGTCGCCCATCTCTGGAGACACACAGACCTGGACAGCCTCTCCGTGTGCCAAGTCCTCTGTAGGTGCTAGAGAACACAGTTTGAAGAATGGGGTTTGGGGAGTTGAAGAATGGGGTCCCTGCCATACTTGTCCATGAGTGTCACCAGTGTGTGTGTGAGCACGGTCTGTCTCAGTTTGAGTCCAGCTTGCAGGGCCCTGGTGAAACCCTGGAGACGCCCTCCATACCTTCCCCCCACACCTTCATCTTCATGCCCAGGCTGCAGACAGAGAAGGGAGAACAGCCCATGGGGAGAAACAGTAAATCTCAATGACTGGGAGCTGCAGGCCCTGTAATAGCTGGTGCAGAAAAAGAACTCAAGTGTATTGCCTTGAAGAGGGGCAGTTTCCTTTCTTCTGTCAATCAAGGGCCTTTCCCTTTCCTTTTCTGCCTGCTTACCAGGAGATGTTGCAGGTCCTAGGAACCCCCCAAGTTCCACTGCACACACTCTGGAAGGTGAGTGGCAATGACGTGGCATCTTCCTTTGGCCCTTCTTTCTCTGCTCCTTTTCAGATCCACAGACTCACCATTATGTCGTAGCCGTGGTGAAGAAGGGCAGCGATTTCCGGCTGAACCAGCTCCAAGGCAAGAAGTCCTGCCACACAGGCCTGGGATGGTCTGCTGGGTGGAACATCCCCATCGGGATACTTCTTCCCTCTGACTTGGTTGAAGAAGGTAAGCTGGCTGGGACGGGGAGCCCTGAGGCAGGGCTCCTACTCCCAGCACCCACGTGGATCCTATCGGGGCCTTACAATCACTAACAGGCGTACAGGTTTCATAAGCTCCAAGATGGGGACAGCCTGCTTTAAACGTGCGCTGTCTGGGTTTGCTGCACCAGCGAGCCTTGGGAACTGGCAGCTGAGTCTTTCCTTCTCTCAGCAAAGAAACCCCAGTCTCTGAGCTCCTGGCAGCCCCACATTCACGGTAATCCCAGCAGTTTGGCTTGATAAGGGCCATCGTGGAGGCTGATGAGAAAGGGGAACTGCCTTCCAGCTGCCCAGGAAGGCTCGCTGGGGATGATAGCCATACCGCCAGCAGTCAGGCCTCAGTGCTGTGGGTGAGGGCTTGGGATGAAGGCAAGAGGGGATGAGTGGACCGGAGCTATGATATTTTTGTGTACTCCAGTCTCTTGTTCAGTTCCAATGAGCCATGGTGAGCCTAGGGTGCCTTTTCAGCCCCTGAAAGATGACAGCCAAATTTTCTGTGCTCTGCAAAAGTGTGTCTTTTTGAGCCCTGCCCACTCTGTAGCATTTATGTTTCACCTGTGTTTGGGGCTGCAGAGGTCAGATGGGGTGCTGCAGCCTGGGCCACAGCTCTGGCCATGTTTGCCCTTTCTTGGGGTTCATGCTTGCCCCGGTGTCAGACGCTGTGGGACGTCTGTCGGCGGTTATGATGCGGCAGTTGGCACACCCCCGCGCCCATGAGGCAAGTTAATCCAACCCCCTCCCATGAGTTCCTAGAAGAGGGATCCCCGGGAGCCACCACAGACCCTGGATCAGGGGTGGGTGGGACCACGTCCTGAGTTAAGGAAGGGCTGTCGGGGGTTCCTGCGTGTTTAGAGTCCTGCGGCCTCCCCCACCACCCCCGAGCCTCCGTGTTGGTGAGCTAACCAGGTGAGTGGTGCTGGGGCTGCAGCTTGGGTCAGTGCAGCTCAGCAGCTTTCGCACCCTGCAGGGGACAGGCTGGGAAGCTTCTCCTGGGCTGGAGCCCCGGGCCCACGCGTGAGCCATCCACGCCCTCAGACCCGGGCACTTTCGGCCACCTCTGCACACCCACTTCCTCATGACAGTCCCGGGCAGTGCATGCAGACCTCTGGGCTCTCACATACGGACACACACACACACACACACACACACACACACACACACACACACGCATGCACGACCAAGGGGCCCCGCCAGGTTATGCCCTGAGGTCCGTGTGTCTCCGTGTTGAGCAGCAGCGGCTAAGTTCTTCGCGGGCAGCTGCGTCCCCTGTGCGGATCAGACGGCTTTCCCCAAACTGTGCCAACTGTGTGCGGGGAAGGGGATGGACAAGTGCGCCTGCAACTCCCACGAACCGTATTTCGGCTACTCAGGGGCCTTCAAGTGAGTGGGGCCCCCTTGCTCCTCTTCCTCACTCTGATAATGGGGAAACTAAGGCACAGGGAGTGGACGGGGCCTGCCCCAGACCACCTAGAGTGTTGGTGTGAAACACAGGGTCTCAAGTGCCTCCCACAGCCCACCCTCGTTCCTGCCCGTCCTGAGGGGCAGTCTTCTGAGAGGCAGCCCCGCTCGTCTCCCCAGATGGAGGGGTCTGGACCAGGGAGGTCTCTGGGATCCATGGACACAGGCTTGGACTCCCAGCTGGGCCAAGGGCTGGGAGCCCTCCCCCACACCAGCTGCTTCTCTCTGCCTGAGCATCTCCCCACCTGCCTCTCAGCCCCCTGCCTGCAGGCACCTCTCCATACTCCATGCCCTGCAAGAGACATAGCTACTGCTCAAAACCAGAGCAAAACTGGCCGGGAGTCCAAGGCTGTCTAGAGTTTTTATCCTCTATGTAAAAGGCTTTAAACCTTTTTTTTTTTTTTAATCTGTTGCTTTTGACTGCCTTCGAAGAGGAAGGTGGTGGGTCCCTCTTTTGCATCCTCCCTCCCCAGAGTTGCCTGGGATGTAGCTTAGGGGGCTCCTGCTTGCTTCAGACCTGGGCTTGGCTGTGGCTATTCAAAGGGTCTTCAGACAGGGCCATCACCTCTGTGAGGACAGACTAAAGCCTGGGAAACTGTGGGTGAAGCCCTGTGAGCCAGTGGCTGGGGCAGAGCCTGGGGAGGGGTGTACTGGGGGAGGGGCGAGACTGTGCTGTGGACAGTGCCTGACCACAGCTGTCCTGGTCCTCAGGTGTCTTCAGGACAGTGTGGGGGACGTGAGCTTCGTGAGGCACATGACGGTGTTTGGTAAGTGCCGGACGGAGGAAGAATCCTGTGGGCCACCCTCTGGCCAGAGGAACTCATTCCTTCCTGAGCCGCCTTACATCTAGAGATGGGTGGTGCTAAGATCTTAATGAAATAGGAGAGTTTCTGTATAAAAAACACTTCCACTATTTGTACTTTGTTTAGTGCTCAGTTTGTTCAGTCTATAAATCTACCAAACAAATCTGAGCATTTAAGCATTACTTACCAACTAATAAAACAAGTTTTAACAATCAGATTCTCTTAGTCCCTGGAATACCAGTTTCAGATCTAATTACTTTCTCCTGAATGCTTCCTTATAAAGGGCTCCTAAATGCTTTAATCACCTTAAACAAACACAGATTATTATAATGATTTCAGAACTTATTAGCACATCTATAATTAAATCTGTTGCAAAAGCATTACTACCATGGACAAAGATGTATTTCTATGTTAAAAAAAAAAAAACCTTCCAGAGTTTTGGGCAGTTTATCAGAAACAAACAAACAAAATAATATTTCAGACAACTTCAGTTTACAGATTCTGGGTTTTATAACCAATTAAATTTCTATTAGATACAAAACACACTTGTATCACTTAGGATGTTTAAACAAGAGATGTGTATTCTATGCTAGGTTCATTTTTTAAAATGTGTCTGCCACCTCAAGGAGAATTTTGAGCCCTCACTTTTTCCAGGGGCCTTGGTTCCTCGCAGCCTGGTATCTTTCCCTGACATGGAGCAGAAGTGTAGTGGCTTTGTTCCCTTGCTCAGCTGTTCACAATTTACTGTCCCCTCATTATCACACATTGACCTGGTTTGCTAGCATTTTGGCAATTCATGTGTATCTTATCATCAATAATTTTAAGTAGTGGTGTCATCTATGGGTTTTGTCTTCCAGAACCAAGTTGTTCCCGATAGCCGTCATTGTTATTTCCTCTGGCTGCTCAAGTTGGCACAGTTAGGCCAATGGGTAGCATCTTCTAATGCTCACCCTGGAGAACTGAAAACATCCTCACTTTCTGAAAACAACCAATTGTCTGAGACCATCCCAATTTCCCTTTGCTGAAAGTCACATGTCCACTATTATACAAGATCCCTCATTGTCTTTTAAGCAGAAGTTTCTGAGTTTCATTGTCCTAGCTTGCGCTGTGTCAGCCACAGACTAACTCAGACTTTGATGAGTTCCCTTAAGCCTCTTAGCCTCAGTCTCCTCATCTCTAGAATGGGATAATCTGGATAATCTACCAGCCTCCCCCAGTTGTTATGAGGATTAAACGAGACAGAGCATGGAGAGCCTTCAGGTCAGTCTTTGGTGTGCTGTGAGCTCTCAGAAAACATTTGCTGTCACCATCCTTGTTAGCAGAACCTTGGGCCGAGCATGCCTCCCAGCCCTGGGTCTCTCTGCAGTGAGAACGTGTCATTTCATCTCCTGAGGGCTCAGCATCCTCACCTGTATAAAATGTATTTGGAAAAGATTCTGTTTTAGTCCTCCTCGGGCTGTTAAAAAGTGATTAAAGAAGACAGTTTAGGTGATACAAACTTCAACACTTCTTGAAGCGGGCAGTCTCCATTCAGAGAACTGCAAAATAGGGCAGAAGGCAGGAAGCCTTGATAGGATAAAGAACAACGAAGAGAAAAATAGATAATACCTGATTGGCTGGGGCCACTTCTCCAAGGGTGAGAAGGAAGAAGGAAGGAAGTATAGACCCAGACTTGGCTTGGCACTGGGGGCCTGGCTGACTGGATAGACTGCGTTTCTGGTCAAGCAGAACATTTACAGGCACAGGAAGTTTCGGTGGTGACGTGGCATCCCACGCAGGAGCGGCTCCATCTTGGGCTTAGAAAGTTATTTCAACAAATCCCCAAACAATCTGGGATACAGGGAGGGGCAGGGACCACACCTCCTTCTCTGCCTGCCGTCGGCTCACGTGGGCTTCCCTCCACAGAGAACCTGGCTAACAAGGCTGACAGGGACGAGTATGAGCTGCTCTGCAGGGACAACACCCGGGGGCCTGTGGATGAGTACGAGAGGTGCCACCTGGCCCGGGTCCCTTCCCACGCCGTCGTGGCCCGAAGCATGGGCGGCAAGGAGGACTTGATCTGGGAGCTTCTCAACCTGGCCCAGGTAGCCCCACCCACCATCCTCCCCTCCTGCGTAGGGGTCCCTGCTTGGATTTGGGGCACTCTCCTTCACTCCCTTCTAGCCACTGTGGAAGTCGTGGGTGTCCAGCACAGCGGGAACCATGCCACATGGCCTCCGCTTCACTGATAAGCACTCGGTCTGGATACGTGATGGGCAGCAGTGGCCATAAAACTCCCTCCCTTGGCATCATCAACGCCATGGGCCAAAGACTCCACAGAAGCCCCTTGTTGCCCCATTTTATTCTTCTCAGTTGTAAAGAGGTCCTCAGGCTACAATGCAGGTGCCATTCCTCCATGAGGTGCTCCCCTCTTATCCCATTGGTGGGGACCCCTCAGCGGCAGGTTCCTGGCCGTGAGCATTCTGTGTCCTGCGCTGGTGGCCCTCTCTCCCAGCCCGCCCTCATCCGGTCACCTGTCCCATCTCTGTCAGCACCCTCTGCTCAGCACTGGGTGGTCAGAGATGAACTAGACACAGATCTGCCCTTGGGTCACTCACAGACGACTGTGGAAGATACAGTGAGCACATTATACACACAATCACCAGAGGGCACAACCTTGGGGACATGGACTATGTACTTTGAAGGGACTGATTTGCAGGGCTTATCTGGAAAGGTTCCTGGGCCCCGGGGTAAGCTGTGGGCACCCCAAGGAAATGTGGGGTTTGCCAGAGAAGGCAACATGCAGAGCCACTGCAAAAGCAAAAAGCAGACAGACGTCGCAAAGAGCATGTGGGTAGGTGTTACCGTCAGCTACCATCAGGAATGGCTTTGGGCCAGTCAGCAGGAGTTATATGCAAAGGGCCCTTCGTTTTTTGGG
Source organism: Lipotes vexillifer (assembly GCF_000442215.2). Taxonomy (NCBI): domain Eukaryota; kingdom Metazoa; phylum Chordata; class Mammalia; order Artiodactyla; family Lipotidae; genus Lipotes; species Lipotes vexillifer. The sequence continues at coordinate 3,903,818 of NW_006785406.1, read as the reverse complement.
GGGCCAGAAAGAGGAAGGGACTGCTTGAAGGCCTTCAGTGGCAGGCTTGGGGTGGCAGACGCGCCCAGGACTTCTGATCTCCAGGCTTGATGGTCCTGGATCAGCACCCACTCCAGGATGAAGCCCACCGGAGCCACTTGGGGCAATCAGATGACCAGTAACAAGGCCACCATCACTGGCTGCCCCATGGGAATGCAGCATAGGAGAGGGGCAGCTGCCTGGCCCATGGTGACCATTACCCTTTATGCAGACCTGGGGGCAGCCCCTGGCAGTCTCCCTGAGGCCCACAAAGCAGACAAGCTGGGATTTGCTGGAGAAGATTTGAGAACCCCATGAGCCACAGGGACTTTGGAGGGCCTTGGCATGGTCTTTACTCTCAGGCACTCATATTTCTCTCGCTTTCTGCTCTCCTTGTCTGGTTTGGGGTTTGTTTATCCTTTACTTCCTTATGCTAGCCTCCTTCCTTCACCGTTTCTTTTATCCTTTGAACAGGAGAATTTTGGAAAAGACAAGTCAACAGAATTCCAGCTCTTTGGCTCTCCTCATGGAAAGGACCTGCTGTTTACCGACGCCGCCCTTGGGTTTTTAAGAGTCCCACCTAAGATGGATGCCAAGCTATACCTGGGATACGAGTATTTTTCTGCCATCCAGCATCTAATGAGTGGTGTGTAAGGTCCTGGGGGGGACCTGGAGAGCTTGGGCGTGGGGCAGGGTGTGGCCATGGAGGTTTTCCTGGTGCCCGCAAGCCTCACTTCACCCAACCTTCACTGGGCTGCAGGGCCCAAGGGAGCTACCACCTGCATTGGGTTCATGCAAGGATTTTCTGCTGAGCTGCGGAAAAGGCCTGAATTAGGGGGTCACAAAAGGCTTTGAAAGACCTTCAGATTATAGGCAACTTGAAGTAATGATGGTCCTGGCTCCCTTGTGTGAACCAGGGTTGCCCCACTCTGCAGTAGGTCTGTTTGACAGGGAAAATAGCCCATCCTAAACTGCAGTGGGAACACAGCCTCTGCCACCATCAGGAGCACAGCTAGAATTTCAGAGGGTTTTAATCCAGTGCCTGCTTTCCTTTGGATCCCCATGGTTTATTTCTTCCTTCCTTCCTTCTTTCCTTTTTTTTTTTTTATCCCCTTCATTTAGTTAACCAGTAGTTATGGAGCATCTATCAAAGCCACTGAGATTGATGTGGGCGTCAGAGCAAGCAGACCCACCCAGAACAAATGACACTGGCTTCCAACTGGGGGATGCTCCATGGGTGGGAGAACCCTGTCCTGGAAGAGAAAACCCCAGAAGGCCCTGAGCTGGGCTGGTGCTCAGAGAGGCCTCCCCTGGGGTGGAGGCGTCTGAGTAGGGGAGGTCAGGAGGGTGCTGGCTCTGCCTTCACTGCTGTTTCTGGGGACCGAGTTCGCCATTTCTCCTGGGAGGTGATAGGCAGCAATGAGCGGTGACATGGGCATGAGACACTGCTGCCAACTCTGCTGTTGGGCAGCTGCTCAGAAGACAGTGGCGCTAACCGCCCCCCTCCCCTCCCCCGTCTGGGGGCTTCCTTTGGATCCCTGGCTCTTCTCCACCAGACCTAGGGACAGAAGACCCCCAGAGGGTGATGTGGTGCGCAGTGGGCCAGCACGAGAAGGCCAAGTGTGACGAGTGGAGCGCCCTGAGCGGTGGCATCTTGAAGTGCACCGCGGAGGAGACCACCGAGGGCTGCATCGCCGCCGTCGCGGTAAGGAGGGCCCCGCTCCTGCAGTTGGGCTCTGACACCCAGACACGCGGCGCTTCTGCGAGTCTGGCGGTGAAGCCCCCTTCGCAGATGTCTTCCCATCAGCTGTGAGGCTGAGACGCACCTGTTACTGTGCTGCCTTCCCCCACCCCCCACCCCCAACTCTCCATAGCCCCACCCCGCTGCTCCCACAGGCCCCTCCCGCTCGGGGCAGGCGGAAACACAGAGCAGCCCAGGACCCAGACTCCTTAGGAGCTCAGCTCTGGAGCCCAGGGAGCTCTGAGGGGTCCTGCCTAGGAAGCTGGGTGACACCCCAGGGTGTGGTCAGGACCCCTGTGGATTGGGAAAGCAAATCAACCTTTTCAGTTCTCTGGACAGGTTCAGTTTTTTTTCTGGTGATAAAATTATTACATGCTGGAAGAGAAATGAAAAATAAATGATATCATTTACAACTTCATAACTTAGAAATCAGCACCACATAATTTCTGAGTAATGATGTTGTGTTGGTATCAATCGTCCATTTTCTCTATGAGCAGACAATATTTTTGAGATTAGAAAAAAATACATTTATAAATAAAAGATTGAAAAAATGACAAACTTAGGAGACTACAATTTTTCTTAAGAAAGAAGATCTAATTTTGGTAAATGTCCCTGGGACCAACTTCTAAGATTAAAGTCTTGCTATTTATACAGTCTCCTAAATTTGTCAATTATAAGAATTAAATGAATTTGAGCACTTGTAACATTGCCTGGCATATAATAAGCAGTCTATAAATGTTAACAGTTGTTATTATGATTTCAATTCTTGAGCACAATTGGTGCACTTTCTTAGGTAATGAAGTATTCATTTAAACTGTTTTTAATGGCTGCATAATAGTCCACCAAATATTTATTCAACCAATTTCTAAATGTCTATATCTGAATGATTTCCAAATCCTTTGCTGTTATAAATAATATGGGATTGAAGATTTTTGTTCTATACCCATCAATATTTCTAAGTATATCTTTAATATTAATGACAGTGAATATGTCTGGAGTTACTTACTATGTGCCATGCATATGTATGAGCTCTTAACTTGTATTAACTCATTTATTCCTCATAATGAGCCTATGAGGTAGATTTTTCACCCATTTTGTGGATGAAAAAAATGTACCTAGAATAGTATTTAAGGATGTGTCCTTTGGATTAGTCAGATCCTGGAGGCTGACACATTCCATAGTGGTTATGAGCAGAAGCTAAGGAATTAAACTACCTAAGTCTTAGTGACCATCTATTGGATAAATTACTTAGCTTCTCTCTGCTTCAGTTAACTAAGGTATAAAAGGGGGAGAATTATAGTACCTACCTTACTGGGTTCTGTGAGGGAGTACATGAGGAAATCATTGTAAAGTGTTTAGAAAAGGGCCTGGCACATAGTAGGGGCTTGATAAGCTTTTGCTTCTATAGTTACTACTGTTTTAAGATAGATTTCTAGAAGAGCAATTAACAGGGGAAGAGCAAAGAGTGCCTGTGTCTGTGTGTTTGTTTCTTGATGACCTTATCTATGAATATAAGTATGCATTTTTTGTCTCTGTTGTTGGAAAAGTTCATTGATTAAAATCATAAGTTAATTATTAATGAATTATTAATTAGAGTAGAGTACTAATGGGGTTATAAGAACAGAATTGAACTATGCCATGCGGAAGAAAACGTGTTCCATAGAAACAGATTAGACACATACTCTGAGTCTGATTGTCGAGTGAGTGACAATGGTCACAAAGAAAGTGTAGTGATGGCACGTCCAGTACTCAGAACGGGGTCTCATGCGAGGGCACAGAGATGACCAGGGAGCATGACCTGGGTTGGGTGCTTGCTTCTGGGTTAACAGGCTAAAGGCACGTCCAGTTTTCTAAACCCTGTGTTTATGTGGCAGAAGCTCTGGGTCATACACCATTTGGTTTATCACAAGGACGTGTGACATGAAGCCAATGAGATGGAAACCTCTGAGGGTGAGACAGGATAACAGCCTCACTGTTGTGCTATTGGTTTATTTCTTAACTTCAGAAAGGAGAGGCTGATGCCATGAGCTTGGATGGTGGCTTCATCTACACAGCGGGCAAATGTGGTCTGGTGCCTGTCCTGGCAGAGAACTACTGTAAGTGGAGGGGAGGGTCTCTGTGTTTTCTTCCCTCTGGGCTATGGACACAGAAAGGTGAGGAAATAATTTAGTTCAGTGCGGAGATAACAATAGATGTTATCTGGAGTGTAGGGAGCTAGTAGATAACATCTATCTTCCCCAGAGTCAGAACCAGTTAAGATATAGATGCGGAACTTAGGCAGAAGAAATCAAAATAAAACCTTTATTACTGAAAGAGTGATATTGGAGGGCATGGCATAGAGCTATCCATGGGGCTTGTCAAATTGTCCTTGAGTTAGAGTCACCCACCAATTCAGGAGGACAGGTCTGCTGGCAGACCACATGCTGAGGGCAGAGGGAAAACACATTCTGTCATAGATGAGATCGAAACCACCCTCTCCCCATTCTCTTCAACAAAGAAAGAGCCACAGGTGCCTAGATCCTTTGGCCAAATTTACTAATCCAAAATTAGCTCACCCAAGCTGCACTGGGACATTGAGGGATGGGGTCACAAGGTCATGGTCTTTGTGGGGATCCATCCACCTGGAAAAATACAGCCAGGGGAAAAGAGGATTTCACCACTATTTGTTAAATGCCTCATCTGCTATGCAGTGAGTGAGAAACCATATGTTATTCTTCAAAACAAAACAACTCTATGAAGTAAATAGTGGTATCTCCATTTTACTAAGGCTTGGGGAAGTTGAATGATGTGTCCAAGGTAGAATAAAGACTGCAACCAGGTCTTTCTGAACCATGGGCTGGATCCTTCCCCTCCAACACAGCATGACTACAAGGATTGTCTACACAGCCCAGAGCTCTGAAGGGAAGAATGTCCGTATGCCTAGAATCACACAGCAAATCGAAAGGATCTCTGTCAAGGTCTTCAGTGGCTTCTGTTCCCCACCCCACCCCCTTCAATGGGCATCTCATTTTCTTTCTCTGTAATTCTCCGAATGTTGGGCATGTTCTGGGACGGAACCTAATGTTCCAGTGGCAAAGGTCAGGAGAGAGGAGGTGAAATAGGACTGCAGGATCTAGGCTTGTTGATGGCCAATGATAAACTGCTTCACTAGCGTTTCTCATTTTATTCTTGACTATTGAGACTGAGAAAGTCAGGACTTGAGTAATGTGAGAATTTAATGACCTGTACCTCAATTCTTTTTCTTTTTAGTGTCTCAAGATGGCAAAGAGCAGCTTGGGTCTAAGTGTGTGAACACACCTGTGGAAGGTGAGTCAGAATCAGTAACACTGGGGCTCAAAGGTAAAGGCCTGGGCTTCCCTGGTGGCGCAGTGGTTGAGAGTCCGCCTGCCGATGCAGGGGACACGGGTTCGTACCCTGGTCTGGGAAGATTCCACATGCCGCGGAGCAGCTGGGCCCGTGAGCCATGGCCACTGAGCCTGTGCGTCCGGAGCCTGTGCTCCGC
>NW_006785406.1:3886859-3898388 GCF_000442215.2 Lipotes vexillifer | reverse complement strand
GCGCGTCCGGAGCCCGTGCTCCGCAACGGGAGAGGCCACAGCAATGAGAGGCCTGCGTACCGCAAAAAAAAAAAAAAAAAAAAAGAAAAAGGTAAAGGCCTGTTGTCAGGGAGGGGGTGAGGAAAGCCTTACAAACAAACCAAAGTTAGTAGAGTTGTTAAACAAAAAAAAGAGAGAGAGAGAGAGATGACACTGCCGCAGTCCATCGTGAAGGAGCGGGTCTGTCGTGGGGCATGTCACAGTGGACAGAGGGCTCCTGCTTGGACTGCTTCTGCTCACTCTGCTCAGCAGTCCTCTAGAACATGGGCATCGCTGGCTGCATCATGTAGATGGGCAAGTGAGGCTCAGGGACAGTGTGACCTGCCCAGGGCCACACAGCCGGGAAGTGGCTGCACCTGGGTTTGGGCAGAGGCGCCGTGACTGGAGCCCCCCTGCCCTTCCTGACCCACCGCAGTGCTCCCCGTCACATACTGCCACCCATGTCTGCACCGGGGCAGGAGCCAGTTCCTGACATTTCTGGGGCCCAGTGGATGCCTCAGAGGGAGAGGAGGAGGGGAGTCATAGATGCTGCTACTGAAGAGGAGGAGGTTGAAGATGAAATTAGCCCTTCAGCTTTTAGTGGCTGGCTTTCAATAGCTGGGGAGTTGATCTCCTCTTCAGAATAGGAGACCAGGTGACGAGTTTTCCCATCCATGTCTCCACATGGGCAGAGAGGTTCTGTGTCTGTCCCTGAGGTACCTAGTCTTGGGCATTGGCTAGAGCAGTGGTTCTCTAGGTAGTGTGGTGTCTGGACCAGCGGCATCAGCGTCGCCTGAGAACTTGTTAGATGTGAGCGTTCTTGAGTCTGACCACAGGTCTGCTGGGGTCCAGGATGGGGCCGCTGCTCTGTGTTTTAACAAGACCTCGGGATGATTCTGATGCATATTAAGCTTTGAAAACCATTGTGATGGAGGATCTTGAGATGAAAACAAGTGCTAACCTGGGTTTGGAATTTCTTATGAGACAGGAGAGCTGCAGGAGGTGGGCGGGCACACAAGCTTGGGGTCATGAGGCCCTGCACCGACCGCCTCCACAAGACATATGGGAACATATGTATATGTATAACTGATTCACTTTGTTATAAAGTAGAAACTGACACACCATTGTAAAGCAATTATACTGCAATAAAAAACAAACAAAAGTCCTCAGGGGCAAAGCCTCTCGCCCTGCGGCAGCTGCCCTTTGTTTGCAGCAGGACCCCAGCCCTGGGATAAACTGTCCCTCCTCCCTCTCTGCTTTCATGGCTTTCTGTCTTCTCTGAATTGGATCTGTATCCTCAACTCTAAGGGCTGGCATTTCGGTGTTCTGATTATAAAATATGTAAAGTCAGAAAGAATTCTAATTGATTCACAAGTGATTGAAATTTCTAGGAACTGCAGTGATATACAAATATAGGTCAATGAGGACGCTTAGAAGACGGTTCAGGGTGGTGGAGAAAGTTAGATTGGAGTAGATATGGAGAGGGGTTAATCCCAAAGCCACATACACACACACCAGATGACAATAAATAATGCCATTTGTGCAGTGCAGAAATTGTTTCAGCTCAAGAAAGGCACTGTAACAGTATTTGGCTGCCGGAATGGCGTAATAGAACCCAGTCTGATAAGCAAGAGCTTGCGGTGGCCTCAGGAGAATCTGCTTCACCAAGAAAGGGGCTCTGGTACTGCTTCTGCCATTAGCAACATGGCTGGAAACCTATCCATGTAACCTCCCCTTCCCATTCCTAACGTACAGTGTGCTCATATTAGCATTACTGTTACCATTTCACTGAGGAGAAATTTAGGATCCTAGACGCTAAGTGACTTGTCTGAGATCATTTAGTAACTGGTGAGGCAGGTCTTCCACTGCCATGTTGATTCCCAACTTTTCCAGGCATGAATATATAGACACCACAACCACAACAGCAAGACAGGGTGTGTGTGTTGGGGGCGGTGGGAGTGGTGGTGGTGAACCACACTACCCATGATTCCAGTCTCTAAATTAAGCCTTGCAGTTTAGGCCTTACTCAACAAGCAGGATTCTGTTACACTCTACTGCAATAGGAATACATCAGGTATCAATGGTGTTCCCATAACAATCAGGAAGAAGACAAGAATGCCCACACCCACCAAAGATATTTGACATTATTTTGTAAGTGAATGCAGAAAGATAAGAAAAAGATTAAAACAATATATTGGGGAAAGGAAGAGATTAAATTGTCATTATTAGAAAATGGTATTATTATAAACCTAGAAAATCAGAGACTTGACTTTAGAAAAGAAGTCATTAAAGCTCTTTCTTTTGGACTTCTATTCAACAGGAATATTTAAGCAGGTGCACACTCCATACAAAGATTTATTTAGATAAGTGATTTTTCATAGGGAAAAATGGGTCACAACTTAAATGCCCACCAGTAGGGGGATCACAAAACACTGTACTTCTATACAGTGGACATTAACTTAGATTCAACTAATAAATAGAATGAGACAGCCATATCTATTTCCACTGAATCAAAAAGGTATATCATTGAGGAAGAATAAAGCACTGGCAGAAAAGAATGCACTGGCAGGATTCTGTTGAAAAAGTATGAAGTGTGTGTGTGTAAATATTTGGGAGTGTATGCCTGTAGACATATCTGGAGAGCGGTAGAGTCACCCTGTTTGGCTGAGTACCTAACAATGACGGTTACTGGGAGGATCTGCTAGAGCAAGGTGAGGGCTTCCAGCTGTTCCCCCTCCCCTGGGAGAGTGGCAGGCAGCAGCTCTGCAGTACATTTTGGGAGGGCCCTGGAGGTATTGAAATTGCATCTTGGTATCTCTTTTGCAAGGTTATTACGTCGTGGCAGTGGTCAAGAAGTCAGATGCTGACCTCACCTGGAACTCTCTGCGAGGCAAGAAGTCCTGCCACACTGCAGTTGGCACTTCTGCAGGCTGGAACATCCCGATGGGTTTCATATACAACCAAACTGGGTCCTGTAAATTTGGTAAGTGTGCTCTGAGTGGTGGTGCGGCAGCCCCTTCCTTGGACCTGTGCCTGTGTAGGGGAGAAATTCAGTTCAATGAATGGCATAAGTGGATGGTGTGGACAAGGGCTGGACAGCCATGCGGGTGAGCTTCACATCTCCTTAGCAGGACTCCCCTTTCTCCTCGCCCATTGCTTCTGAGGGGAGTGGTTTGGCCCAAAAGGCAGATCTCAGGGAAATACATTACTCTTTATGTCTTTCAAATCTGGCTCAGGGAAGAGGCCTGGGTTGCAAAGCAAGAGTGGGGCATAGGGGGGCTTCCCTGGTGGCGCAGTGGTTGAGAGTCCGCCTGCCGATGCAGGGGACACGGGTTCGTGCCCCAGTTCGGGAAGATCCCACATGCCGCGGAGTGGCTGGGCCCGTGAGCCATGGCTGCTGAGCCTGCGTGTCCGGAGCCTGTGCTCCGCAACTGGAGAGGCCACAACAGTGAGAGGCCCGCATACCGCAGGAAAAAAAAAAAAAGAGTGGGGCGTAGGGGTGCACATGTGATATGTGTGTGTGTTTGTGTGTATGTGTTGTCTTCCCACATAAACTGAATTGGCTGCTTTCTTAATTGAAAACCTTACACCAGTAAGTCTTTGAGCGCTTTAGCTTTCACTTTCACCCTCACCTCTCTTAAATTTCCGTATTAGTCATTTCAGCAACGCTCTTGCCAATACCTAAAAGGCTCCTGCTCCCTGGCTTTCCCCAGCCATCTGACAAATCTGAGCCCTGCAGGAACCCTGTCACCCGCTCTCTTGGCCCTCTGCACCTGATCAGCTGAACACAGCTGGAGAATGTCGCAGGGCAGAGCAGTTCATTCCATGGAGATGCTCCAGCTGCTGACCCCAGCGCCCCCTGCCCTGCCCTGGTGCTCACAAGTACCCCCGCTGTTCCTCTGCTCCACACCCACACTTCCCAATAATTATCCTAATGTCCTAGTTGTCCATACACTTCCATCCCACGCTTACCTACCTATCACCCTTTCTGAGCACATGATCTCATCTGCACCTGCAAGAGATACTTCACACCCTCAGGAAGGTTCCCATCAGCACCCCACCGCCAAAGCTGGGGGCTCCTGCTGGCTGCACCTGCTCAGCCTCCTTCTACAACGCAGCCTGTCCTCCTACCTGCACTTGGCTGTGGGCCCTGCCTCGCCCCTCCCCAGAGCCGCACCCTCAGTTACTACCTCTTCCTCTGGTATGTCCAATTTCTTTCAGCATGTGAACGCACCTAGTGTCTTCCACCTTTAAAAACCCTCCCTCTCCCCACATTCCCCTCCAGCTCCTGCCTTCTCTTTCTCCCCTTTATGGCCAGACCTCATAAAATCATGGTCTCAGCCACTCACCCCACTCACGGCTGCACTCACTGCCCTCTGGCTCCTCCGCCTGGTTCCACAGGGAGAACTCTGGTCAAGGCTACCGGGACCTCCATGTTGCTCAACTGGGAGGATGGGCTCCAGTCTGTGCTTCCATGACCTTTCCTGCTTCAGATCACCTTAAACCACCATCTCCTGGCTTTTGTGAAAACACACTGGCTTCTTTTTTCTCCTACCCCTACAAAGTCCCTTTCCCAACCTGGTTAATAAATGTTTGAGTTGCTTAAAGCAACTTTTTTCCCTACTCTAAACTCAACCTCCAAGCCCTCATATCCATGCCTGTAGCCTAGATGACGATCTAAACAAACATACATACAAAGCTAGTCACATAGCAAGCACTAGATACATGTTTGCTGCTGTACTATTATGGTGTCTATATGCTGATGACTGTCAAGTTTTTGTCCCTGGCACAGATCTCTCCTTGATCTCCAAACCTATGTATATTGAACTGCTTGTTTGACATTATCTAGTCCAGTATTTCAAAAAGTACATTAAACTCGACCTGTACAACATGGAATGCATCATCTCTGCCAATCCTGGCCCTGCTCCAGAGCTGCCTAGCTTGGTGGAGGCCCCCCACAGTCCATCCACTGGCCCCAGCTGGAAATGAATCTGCCATCCACCACACACCTGTCCATCACCAGTGATATCAGCTTCTCCTCCTTCCACGTAGCTCCTGCCTCCCCTTTGTGCTACTTCAAGCTGCCCTCGTGTCCCTGGACCCCTGCAGTAGCCTGCTGCGTACACCCCACATCTGTCCTGGCTCACCCTGCTGCTAGACCCCTGGCCCAACATTGTCCAAAGCCCATCAGAGGCTCCCCATTTCTCTACAAATAAAGAACAAAATGTACACAAAGGTGTAAAATATCACATGTGGTCTGGACCCTGACCCCTCCCACTCACTGGACCACTGGCTGGTCCAGGACCAATGGCCTCCATTAAGCTCTCTGTGCTGTTTGCCCCCTCCCCCAACCCCTGCCCTAGGCCTTTGCAGATGCTGCTCCCTGTCTGGAAAACTCGTCCCTTTGCCCTTCACTTGGGTAATTCCTATTCATTCTTCATCTCTCCACTTGAGGCCTCTCCCTGACTCCCAGGTCTGCACCAGGTTCCTTTATCTGTAGCTGTGGAACCATGTTCTTTTTCCCAGAGCACGGTGGGGAAACACGATGATGGGGAAACATGAATTCACTGGCGTGGTTACTTGAGTCGTCACTGTCACCACAGAAACTTGGGGTCGAAGAGGGCGGGGCTTGTGTGTCCTGGGGCTCAGCACAGGGGTGGGCAGCTGGGCCTCTTGGGCCCCTTCCTGGCCTTTGAGTCATGATGGCAGACCTTGTAAAGATGAACAAGGGCAGTAGAGATCGGAAAGCATACAGGACAGGTTCAACCACCCAGGACTTCCAATTTTGTCCACTCTCTTAGGGTTAAACCTGTGTCCACCCGTCCACACCACTGACCTGTGCCGGGACTTCTGTGATCTCAAAGACCCTTGTCCCAGCTTCAGCCAGGCCCCCTTTACTCTGCTTCAGCTGCAACCTTTTTATTTTTTTAATTCCATAAGGTTCTTGTTTCTAGTCATATGGTACTAAACACCTGAGTGTGTCTTTATGTCACTCAGGCAATTTTAGGAACAAAGTCTGAGGCTTTCTTGGCAACACAGGCAGGAAGAGCTGACCTCTCGTGTCCTCCTGTGCAGATGAATTCTTCAGTCAAAGCTGTGCCCCTGGGTCTGATCCAGCGTCCAGTCTCTGTGCCCTGTGCAATGGCAGTGGCACGCCAGCCCACACGTGTGCTCCCAACAGCCACGAGGGGTACTACGGCTCGAGTGGGGCTCTCAGGCAAGTAGCATCTGTCCACCACCTTTCGCTTTGGCACCAGCCCGGTGAACTTCCTGCCCTTTCACCTTTCTCATCATCCCACCATCTGGGTGCTGCATTTAGGATGAGCCAGAATTAGAGAACAGAACTGCGGATTCTCAGGGGCCCTGAGGACTCAAGCCCAGCCCCTTCCTGGAGCACTCTTGGGCAGAGCCGGCGGACTCAGGGCACCTGGGGAGAGGCAAGACTGATGGACACAGGTCACAACCCTGCTTCTACTTTTGATCTGTTCTGTGTGATTGTGGACAAGTCACAGGATCTTTCAGAGCCCCAGTTTAAGATCAAAGGAAGGACACCGGCTACATGCTTCTTACACCTGGTTGAAGAGTATATTTAAAAACACATATTCCTGGGCTCCTCCATCCATTCAAGAAATATTTATTGAGCACCTAGTAATATTTATTGAGCACCTATTGGCAGGCACTGTTCTAAGTAGAGAGGTTAGAGCAACAGCAAGACACACGGCCTCTGAGTCTCGTGGGGAGAGTAAGACAATAAACACTTAAAGCACAATCACTTCCTGACTGTGATAAGTGCTGGGGGTGGGGGTGGTGACCAAGGTGGGTGATATGGCAGTGACTCAGGGACAATCTTAGAAAAGTTGGTCAGGGAAGGCCTCAGGATCAGAGGGGCCATGTGAACTGAGGGTTAAATGTTGAGAGGGAATCAGGCCTGAGAAAATCTGGAGAAGAGTAATCCAGGAAGAAGGAACAGCAAGGACAAAGGCTGGGGCTGGACAAATGATGCCGTATTTGAGGCCAGAGAAGGCACCAGAGTAGAGCAGTGGGAGGGAGGGGGTCAGGTGAGGGAGGAGGCTGGAGCTGCAGGCATGGGCTGTCTCGGTGCCTTGCAGGCCTGGCTAAGGAGGTGGAGTTAATTCTCAGTGTGAAGGGCACCCTGTGGAGTTAGGGTGGTGTGGAGAACGCGTGAGCCTCTAGAAAGGAGCCTTCTATTCATCACACTGCCAGACTGCTTCGTCCCTTCCTCTCCAAAGTCTGGTCACTTCCATAAGCTGTACATAAATTACATATTTTCACAAGTCCCACTACAAAACTATATGCTGAACATTAAACCTAGGCTAAAATAGTTGAACTTCTCTTTACACTGGGAAGTGCGTTGGTATTAGGGTCCATGGTCCCATTTTGGTATGATTACAGTAGAATCACAGAGACCTAGAATTCTGTCCTCGGAGTTCTATCCAGAACCACAGAAGTTCCAAAGTGAAGATGAGAACACAAAGAACAATCTTAGCTCTAGACATCTCATTCTGCCCGCCACCACCTGCCTGCCTTTGCACTCCTTCTAGCTTCCCGGCTCCACCATTCCTACTGACCTGAGGTCCGTTGATCCTGTTCACACCCACCCTCATGTCCTTTTCCCCCTCCGGATGCAGCATACATTCCACAGCCAACCGTGATAATTATTCCCCTGGGCACATCCTCAAATGCCGGTCATCTCTCCTGGCTGAACCTCAACCTGGGTTGGGTGCAACATTCTAATTCGGTGCCGGCACCTCTAGGCTGACTGGCCTCCCTTTAAAGTAATGCGAACCCAGCTCAGATGAGCCAGAAGTCTCTAGTCCGTTACTACCCCACGCTCCTACAATACCATTCCATACTCTTTCCTCTCCTCAATCCTCCAACACTTCTTCCTCCATCTGTCACACCTTTGTTTCCTATTTCACCTGAGAAAATTGAAGCAATCAAAAGAGAAACTCCACAGCGTCCCACTGCCACATCTGCCGAGTGCTGGCATGTGTGCGCCCCTGGACGCTGCCCTCCCTCCTTTTACTGGGGAGGAGCGGGCCATCTCCTCGCCGAGCCCAGACCTGCACCTGCGGCAATTGTCTCCGGCAGGCAGACGGCTCAAGGGCGTTGCCCCAGCGCTCCTCCCCCTCTTTTCTCCTGTGTTCTTGCATCTTATTCTCTACGGGATCATTTCCATCAGCAAACAAACATGCTGCTGTTTTCTCACCTTAAACATAAAGAAATAAGTAAAACCTCTCTTGATCTCACTTTCCTCTGCAGCAGCTTTCCATTTCTCTCCTCTTTACAACGAAATTCCTTGAAGGAGGATATTTTAATGTCCTTGCTCGGTTCACTTTCTCTCCTTTCAATCTCCCCAAAGCCCAGTTTAAGAATCTGTTCACCTCCCCCACCACAACCAGTGGAGCTGGTTTTATTATCGTATTTAAATTATCTACAGAAAACATTCCTCCTTACTGTTGGCACGTGAGAAGACTACTCCCACCATACCTCCCCACACCCCACCTCCCAACCCCCATCCCCCGTATACCACCACCCACCACGCAGCTGAAACTGCACTTTTAAATTGCCAGGGACCTCTGTGTTGCTAAATAAATCCAAAGCCCAGATCACTGACACCACCGATCTCTTCCCCCACTTGCATACATTTTCTTCCCTGGTTTCAGGACCCCACACTTTCTTGGATTCCCTCCTCCCTCTCCTGTTACTGCATCTCGGCCTCTTTGCTGGCTCTACCTCATTCCCCAACCTGTACAAGTTGGCGTGCCCCAGGGCTCCAGCATTGGTCTTCTCTCTTCATGCTCAGACCTGGATGGTTTTATTTAGTCTCGATCTATCTATATGCTGACAATTCCCAAATTTATGTTCCTGTTCAGACATCTCTTCAAAACTCCAGTTGAAACTCCAAACGCATATATCCAACTGCCTCCTGGGCATGTCCACTTGGTTTCTAATCACCAGGTCAAGTTTAAATGTCCCAAGCTGACCTTCTGGAATTCACACACTCCCACCCAAACCAGTACCTCCTGAGGTCTTCGCCATCTCAGTTAAAGGTAACTCCGTTTTTCCTTTAGGAAAAAGTCAAAGCCTTGGTATGTGATAACCGTGTCTATTCTCTCTCTCTCTCTCAAACCCCATGCCTGGGTCATCATCAAATCATGTTATCTCTGCCTGCAAAAGGTAATGAGAATTGTCCTCATCGCCCATCTCCAGTGATACCACCTTGATCTAAACCACCATCATCTCTCCCTGGATCTCTCCCCAACAGATCTCCATGCATCTGTCCTATCCTCCTCCCCCACTCTTGTTGCTGTGTTGTCTCCACACAGCAACGAGAGTGATTCTGTTTAAACCTAAGTCAGAGCATCACATTTCTCTGCTTAAAGCCCCCCAGTAATTTTCCATATTACTCAGAGTAAAAGTCAGGGTCCTTCTTTGACCTGTGTGGCCCCTTTGTGATCTGGGAAGGCTCCGTGTGACCTCATCTCCTACATCTTTCCCCTTGCTGTCTCTGCTCCATCTGTGATCTTGGCATCACAGCTGTTCCTTGAAGATATCAGGCACACTCCTGCCTCAGGGCCTTTGCACTTGCTCTTACCCCCACCTGCAGTGCTCCTCCTTCTCATAGCATCATGGCTAGTTCCCTCATTTCCTTTAAGATTTCTCAGGGAAGTCTTTCCTGACCACTCTCTGATTTTACACACATACCCTTGCCAATATTTCATATCTGCCTTTCTTGCTTTATGTTTTCTTTAGCACTTTTCACTCTCTAGAATACTATACATTTTATCTGCTGATCTTCACATCTTTTTTCTTTAGTACAGTGAATAAGGACTTTGGTTGCAAGTGAAAACACCCATATGAACCATCTTAAGGCAAGGGCATATTTTAACAGGTGCTGTGGGAGCTTCCTCCTTGTAAGGGCTGAGACCTGAGCCTCAGGAGTAGCCAAGATACTTTAAGGCGAGGGTTGCCAGGTAAAATTCAGGTCATCCAGTTAAAATAGAATTCCAGATAAATGATGAATGAATTTTTAGCCCTCTGCGTCTCCTCTCTCTGTCTCTCTGTCTCTCTCTCTCTCTCTCTCTCTCTCTCTGGACATCTGCCTCATTTCTGTTTCCCCGCAGGGTGGTTTTCTCTGTTTCTCAGTCTACACAGAGGGAATGTCTGTGACCAGCAGCCCCAGCATTGTTACATGTCTTCAGTTATAAAGAAGCAAACACTAGACCATAACATATTAGTCCCAGGTCCCAGGACATAGGATTGTCAGCCCAGTTCAGGTGAAAGTTTCCCGCTCACATAACTCATGCCGTGAAGTTGCATTGTGAAGTTCCAGCTGCCTCCGCTGTGTCCAGATGGATTAAAGTGGGTGGGGAGGGAGGTCAGTACTAAAAAGAGTAGTAAAGCTTGGTAGACCGAACAAGAGCCAAGAATTTAAAACTAAAATTAGCCGAAGGGAATTTTGTTTTCTTAGATATAAAAATCATATTATAATACCACTTAATACGGTAATGCTGTGATCAATACAGGCTGGTTTATGTGAAAAATGACAAATAAATCAGTGGAAGAGAAAAAATTTCCAAGACAGGTACATGGACATACTATATTTAATCTAAAACAAAGATGACATTTCAGATCACTGGGGAAAGGATGAACTTGAGAGATCAAATAAAATGAGTACAGTGAACTGGCTCCTGGATCTGGTGACCCGGGCGGGAGGAGATTCAATACTGAGTCAGTCCCCTAAGATGACTGGCAAGGGTCAGAGAGTCATGTTCAGGGGTGCTGATGGCAAGTGCGATGATCCTTCCAGGTGTTTGGATGAGTCTTGGAGAGAGGCCCATTGCTAAGGGCAGTGTGGGGTCAAGGCAGGGCTTATTGTTTGTTTTTACAAGAAGTGTGGAAGCTGATGAGAAGAGTGAAGAGGGCTATGGAAGAGAAAGAGGATGACTACAGTGGAAAGTGCCTGAGCGTGGGTGAGGTGCAGACCACGCAGGGAGAAGACTTTTGCTGGAGAGAGACCTTCCCTCCTCCTTTGTCCCTGGAGGGTAGGAGAGTGCTGGAGCCTTGGGCTGCCAGATTTGGCAGAAGGATGCTGAAAGGAAGCCCACGTGATGATTTCTGTGTTTCCTCCGGGAAGCCAAAGCACATGTCAGCGTGTGAGTGTTGGGTAGGGGTGTGTGGAGAGACAGAGATTTACAGGAAGTGGGAGAACGTTTTGGAGTCCATGCTCTATAGAGTTGAGGGGGTGCTGTCTCAAGCTCTATAGAGCGGGCGGGGGGGGGGGCCACTGTTTCACACTTGAGCACAAATCAGAATCTCCCAGAGAGCTTGTTAAAACACCGACGGCTGGACCCCACCCCCAGAATTCCTGAGCCAGTAGGTCTGGGGTGGGGCCCGAGAACGTGCATTTCTAACTAGTTCCCACTGGTGCTGATGCTGCCAGTCCAGCCCACACTTGGAGAATCACAGATCTAGAGCAGAGAAGGG
>NW_006785406.1:3884324-3886743 GCF_000442215.2 Lipotes vexillifer | reverse complement strand
ATCGGGAAGCTCTGGTTTACCTCACTGCCGAGGTGCAGACACACCTGAGGCAGACGATCAGGCTCCTTCAGGACTGAGATTGTACTGGCCAGGGTGGAGGGCATGGTGTTGAAGCAAGGAAATAGAGCAAGATGGAGAATTGAACGGAGTAGCTGAGCCTAGCTAATGATAGAGGGACCCAAAGATTAGGAGAGAGAGAGAACTGGATCAATTCCAACTGATTGAATGTCACAAAACTGATTTTTAATGTGCTCAACATTTCTCACAAAGAATGCACCTTAAACACACAGAAACATTTTTCAGGGGATTAAGCATGAAAAATATCTCATGATGCACATTAACTTTTGTTAAGACTGAGTAGACATATGGATGTGATAGGACTCCTTCAGAATCACATCTTCCACGCTGATTTTAATCTCTGGTGTGTGTTTTGATCCAACCAGAGAATTATCCTTGGATATCCCTATTAATAGGAGAACACAAGCAGCTCTTGTGGAAAAACCAATTAGTGTTTAAAACAAGGAACCAAACAATGGGTATCTACAATAGAATCTAAATAAGCAGACTTCTTTTTTCCATGGCATTTCCCCTTGAGTCCCCAGGGACAGCAGGCATCACAGTAGCGTGTGTGGCGTAAGTGGGCCCTGTCAGATGTGCCCAGTGGCCCGGGTTAGGGCTGGGAGCTCCCAGTGGTTCCCTCTTGGAGCCTCTCCCTCCCACTGCTGTGAGTCCTCCTTGCTGACCTGACCCTCTCTGTGCAGGTGTCTGGTTGAGAAGGGAGATGTGGCCTTTGTGAAGTACCCCACGGTCCTGTGGAACACTGACGGTAGGCGCCTACGCTGTCCTTTCCTCTCTCGGAAAACTCAGGGTCCTTCCTGGGAAATCACTCCCCAGATGGGCAAGGGGGGAAGTTTATTAAGCCCATCAGACTCTGGTGACTTTGGTCCTAACCTTTTTTATTTAGGGAATGAGAAAATTCTTCATGTCTGGGCAGACTTGACAGGGTTGGTTATCATATTGGTCTTGAACTCAACTGACAAACACACAGCTGCCACAGTCCATATGAGCACATCTGGCTGTCTTGATTTTTAGGCGTTCAGGATACAAGTTTTTTGTCAGCTATGTGTATTGCAAATACCTTGTCCCTCTCTGAAAAGGCTTGCCTTTCGCTTTCTTGATGATGTCTCTTGATAAACATTCTTCATTTTAGTAATGGTTCAATCCATCAATCTTCTCCTTTCTGCCTAGTGCTTTTCAGGTCTGTTGAAGAAATCTTTGCCTTTAATAGAATCTATGAGTTTATGAATGTTTCTCTTCTGCTTTATTGTAAAGGCTTTATTTTTTGTGCGTGCTTCTGTGATTCTCCCAGGCACTGGTGGTCAGTCACACCCCCCATTGAGGGTGCCTTGACCAAAGCTGTCAGCTGTGGCCCGTCCACCTC
Organism: Lipotes vexillifer; assembly: GCF_000442215.2. Lineage (NCBI taxonomy): Eukaryota > Metazoa > Chordata > Mammalia > Artiodactyla > Lipotidae > Lipotes > Lipotes vexillifer. The sequence goes on along the minus strand of NW_006785406.1, from coordinate 3,885,302 downwards.
CTCTCTCTCCCCAGGAAAGAACCCTGAAGCCTGGGCGAAGGATCTGAAGCAGGAGGACTTCCAGCTGCTGTGCCTCGATGGCACCAGGAAGGCTGTGACCGAGGCTCAGAGCTGCCACCTGGCCATAGTCCCAAGTCATGCTGTGGTCTCAAGGAAAGATAAGGCGGATTTTGTCCGCAGAATGCTCTTCAACCAACAGGTGTGGGAATTCAGTCCTCATCCCCCAAACGAATGCTTAGGTTACTTGCAGAGCTGCACAGGCACATTCCAGCCCAGTCGCATGCCGTTTCTCCCTCGGCAGTGGGCCCTGACTCTCATGAAAGAGGAAGGCTGGCGGCTGCGCTCGCTTCTTGGCTCTGGAGCTGTCTAGGATATCATAGTGGACTGGAAGAGTCCCAGACGCATGGGTATCTCAAGCGTCTCCCTGAGACTCACTTGACTCTCTAAGCAGAGTCGTGGTACCTCTTGGGCTTGTTCTGTCACAGAAATAAGGGAGTTGGCCCAGTGCCTTCACAGTAGGCTGGGCTACATGTGGAAAAGGCAGAACGGAGGTTACTCTGTGTGACCTAGGGAGGATCTCAGTGTGTTTCCTGGACCTGGGCAGGCTGAGACGGTTTTGGCTTCGTGAAAGTCGAAGAGCCAATATTCAGACAACTCATGACATCTACAGGCAGCCAGCAAGGGATGACCCTATGAAGTAGTGGCTGTCTGAATCAGATGATCTTCAGGAAACCCAAAGCCTTGTCTGCCTTTTTCCCAGCACACCCCGTTCCTGGAGGAGCCCCAAATGAGTAATACATATCTTAGCACATGCTGCCCACACATCCCAGTTAAAAGGTGATGACCCAGGGACGGGTGGAAATACAGAGGCTCTTGGTCATGGACTTTTGAAGGGATGGGTCCCACACAGGGCGAGCTGTCACCTGGGCTACAAGGAAAGTGGACAAAGGAAGGGGGGAGGGGGAGGGGCAGGGGGAG
>NW_006785406.1:3855847-3883751 GCF_000442215.2 Lipotes vexillifer | reverse complement strand
GCAGGGGCAGTGCCTGGGGCAGGTCCAGAGAACAGAAGAGGCAAGGTAGTAAGGGCTCTGGCCACAGGAAGACATGGAAGGATGACCCAGAGAGTTGAAAACATCCAGCAGTGATTGCTTGGGATAGTGATATAGCTGTGAACTCGGAGCTCTTTCTATTTAGCAGTTGCTTTACATACATCATCTCAGTATTTAGCGTAATTACCTCCATATACAAATGAGTAAACTGAGGTTCACTGAGCTCCGTCAAGAATTTTCTTAAAGCCACTTGACAGGAAAAGCTAGGGCCTGGATTTGAACCCAGAGGCCATGCTTTGTGCCATTTTACTAAGGTACCTCCTAAGCTGTCTCTGTGTCCCAGGTCTCCCAGGGCCTGGTGCTGAGCAGTCCAGCAGACTTGAGGCTTCTGAAGCAGAACACACAGCTCCGTGCTGCCCAGTGCTGCTGGTCACTCGCTGTCTGTCTGTCTAACCCAGGAGCTCTTTGGAAGAAACGGGTTTGAATACATGATGTTCCAGCTGTTCAAATCCTCAAGCAAGGATCTGCTCTTCAGCGATGATACAGAATGTTTGGCTAACCTTCAGGACAGAACAACTTATCAAAAATACTTAGGGCCAGAGTATCTTCGTGCTATTGCTAACATGAGACAGTGCTTACACTCTGGTGAGTAGAATAAACACCAAGGAGCAATAACGTGGGGGTCAAAGTAAACATGTTTGTCTTAAGGACGACAGCATGCCAAGCCTGGGCCAGTACGAATAGGACACAAAGATTAGGAGGGCTTGCTCCTGGCCCTGCAGGAGGATTCAGGCTTACCAGGGAGGCAGTCAATTAGGCCACAGTATAAGACACTAACTGAAAAGGCCAAGTCATTTGAAGGAGCCAGAGAGTGCAACAGAACTGAAGATCATTTGGAAATTGAACTTGTTTACATGTATATTTCCACTTTTTGGCTGATAGAATGAAAATGTCTGTGTGTGGGAGCACTTCAGTGTAGGGAGGAGGTTGGAAATGACACATACATACCACTCATAGTGGACCAATTTTCAAAGATTTTAAATAAAATGTATAATTAATATTAAAAGAAACAAGTGTTGTTATAGCCTAAGCAGGCCCCTTCTACATACATACATATGTAGCAGTGGCACTAAGTAAGTCATTTCTCTCTATTTCTATGTACTATCGACATGGCATAGCTGCCTCAAAAAAATAAGTTGGAGAAATAAAATTAGAGCTGGAATAATCAAATTATTGGGAGTGTGCCTGAATTTTTGTTAAATTATATCATGTGTTAGAGACGGGGAGAATAGGAGAGGAAAATGTAGATGTTTAAGGATAGCACTGACATCAGTTAGAGGAGAGAGAGAGATTTAAAAAAAAAAATCTTCATTACCTACCATTTACTTTTAGAAAATAGGAACAGCATCGTACTTAATAAGCACAGGCAGTACCTGATGGTCTTTCTCTTATGTTACCTCTCACAGAACTTCTGGATGCCTGCACATTCCATGGAAATTAAAAATTGATCAAAGTGAGCAACCGCAGAGATGCTCAGAGCCTGCAAATCCAGTGGGGCCACATTCTCACTTGTCTGCATGGTGGGTCTGTGTTAACATCAGTTAATCTTTATAATTGTGTCCTGTAACTGATGCAAAAAATAAAATGAATAAAAATTATTGTGTCTTTCAGAAAACTTCATGAAATGTTCTCAGATTTTGGCAGGGGCAGGGGTAGAAAATGGTTTGTTTATACTAGAATTGTGCTTCTGAATTTAGTATGTATTAAATTATATCTTTTTTTTAGACCTCTACCAGACTAGCTCAACTTCCCTCCCTATTGTTTGATGATTTTACCCAAGAGTCAACTCACTTAAATAGAATTTAAGCAATAAATCTGTCTGAAGGGAGTCTGAGTGTGCAAAAAAAGCATTAGTGTGTGCAGTATCAAGGACTTACATAATGAAAATAAAGGATAAGGAATGAGTTTCTGCATTTTAAAAATATATTTGGGCATTTAAAATCCATAACGTCAAGCGGAATCAAACTCCTGATCAGATTAATTGAAAAATATGAAAATTACCACAAAAATCTCATCCTACTACCCTTTTGCAGTAAATTTCCTAGAAGTGTGATTTACATTCATTTAAGTCAGTTTCTTATCAGAGATTTTGCCTTATCTATTATTACCATGATTCCAGCCTATGGTAGTGCCTCAATAAATGCTGCATGGGAACCCAAGTTATATATTGTGAAGTGTCAGTTTGGTGTGTGGACTTCTGCTTCTGCCTGTGAATGAGTAACCAGTACAGGATTTGCTGTCCTTCCATAAACAACTAAAAAACTGGAAAAAATACGTGAAACAAATGTTCTCAAACATTGGGCTACAACAGTGCAGGACTATGATCCTTGAAAGAAGGAAAAGAAAAGAGGTGTGCAGAGTGATGACCTTACTTTTTCCTTAGAGGAAATTTCCAGATCATGGCAAAGGGAGCAGGAACCCAAGAGAGCCCATCACACTGAGTTGAGGAAACAGAGATAGGAGTTTGGGGAAGCCAGAGTGACTGGAATTTGTATACAGAGAGATCTGTACAGGAGTCGCCTTGAAATGTTTGGCAAAATACTAATCTGTTTGTGTATAGAATGAAACTGAAGTCCGTCAGGCTAGACAAAGAATGACTGTGAGAGACCCATAAGCTGAGCAATGCCCAGGGCTCCCATGGGGCCAGGAGTCAATCACGTTCCTACCAGCCAGTGTGAAGAGACCTCACCGAACACCTGAGCTTTTCTATGAAGGCAGCTGGGGCTGAAATAGCTGTAGACTAAGGGCTGCTCCATAACTGCCCTTACTGAGAGTGACACTAGCCTTGGTGAGATCAAGCAGATCTGCAAGTCACCTGACTGCCTTCTAAAATAAACCTCAATACTCACTAAAGGAATACAACAAAATCTAAATATTCAACAGTGTGGCATGCATAATATCCAGCATCAGATACAAAGATTACCAGATGTGCAAAGAAGCACAAAATGTGACCCAGAGTCATCAGAAAAATCAACCAGTAGAAACTCACCCAGAAACCACAGAGATGATGGTATTCAGACAATTAACTTTAAACAGTTGTTATAAACAGGCACAAGGATTTAAATGAAAACATGAAGAGAATTCCCTGGCGGTCCAATAGTTAGGACTCAGAGCTTTCACTGCCAAGGGCCCGGGTTCCATCCCTGGTTGGGGAACTAAGATCCCACAAGCCACGTGGCCAAAAATACATACATGAACATAACAAAGTAAAAAGTGTAAGGTTTAAAAAAGAACCAGTGAAAATCTAGAGCGGCAAAATTTGTGTTTCAAGGAATTTGTTTGATCTAAATTGTCTATTTTTGCCATAAAATTGCTCAAAATATTTCTTTATTATTATTTTAATATTTATAGGTTGTGTAGTGATATCTCTTCTTCTATTTTTCATACTGGTAATTTGTATTTTCTTCTTTTTTCTTGACCTGTGTAGTTGTAGCTTTATCAATTTTCTTGAACTTTTCAAAGAATGAATTTTTAGTTTTATACATTTTCATATTATTATTTAAAATTTTTTTATTTATTTAATTTATTTATTTTTGGCTACGTTGGGTCTCTGTTGCTGCACTCGGGCTTTCTCTAGTTGCGGTGAGTGGGGGCTACTCTTCATTGCGGTGTGTGGGCTTCTCAACGAGGTGGCTTCTCTTGTTGCAGAGCACAGGCTCTAGGCTTGGGGCTTCAGTAGTTGTGACTCCCCAGCTCTAGAGCGCAGGCTCAGTAGTTGTGGCACACGGGCTTAGTTGCTCGGCAGCATGTGGGATCTTCCCGGACCAGGGATCGAACCCGTGTCCCCTGCATTGGCAGATGGATTCTTAACCACTGCGCCACCAGGGAAGTCCCACTATTATTTTTTAATCTCATTTTCTGTTCTTAGCCTTACTTCCTTTCTACTTATTTTTCATTTATTTTTATTTTTTTCTTAGATTCTTAAGGTGCAAGCTTATATCAATATTTAGACCATTTTATTTTTCTAATATAGACATTTAAAATGATAAATTTCCCTCTAAGCACCGCTTTAGCTGAATCCCACAAATTTTGATATGTTTATTTTCATCATCATTGAGGTACATTTTTTTTCTAGTTTTTCAAAGATTTCTTCTTTAATCTGTTGATTATTTAAAATTTCTTTTTAATTTCCAAATATTTGGCAATTTTCCAGATATGCTTTTGTAATTTATTTCTAATTTAATTCCTTTGTGGTCAGAAGATATATATTCTATATAACTTCAATCCTGCTAAATTTATTGAAGTGTTTTTTTTTTTTTTTTTTTTGCCAGCATATGACCAATCTTGGTGGATATTCCATGTATACTTAAAAAAAATAAGTATTCTTAATTGTTTGGTGTAGTTCTGTAATATGTAGTGTAGTACTATAAGTAGCAGTAGGTCAAGTTGGCTAAAGTTATTGTTCAAATCCTCTGCCTTGACTCATTTTCTATCTACTTTTTGCATTAATTACTGAGAGAAGAGGATTGAACTCTCCAACTATAAGTATGGATTTGCTCATTTCTCCCTCCAGTTAAAATAGATTTTGCTTTATATATTTGGAGGCTTTGTTACATACACATTTAGGAGATTAGGCTTTCTTGATGAATTGACTCCCTTACCATTATGAAATGTCCCTAGTTGTCCCTGTAATACTTTTTCTCTTTAGGTCTGTTTCATTGGATATTAATATGACCACTCCACCTTTCTCATGATAGTTTGTGCTTGGTTTATTGTTCTACATTCTTTTACTTTTAATTCATCTGTTTCTTTCTATTAAGGAGGGTTTCTTATAAAGAGCACATAGTTCTTTTTTTTTAATTCAGTGTGACATTCTCTTCCCTTTTAAATGGTGTGTTTAGTTCATTTATATGTAATGTAATTTTTGATATTTGTTTTCTATCTGTCTCATCTGTTCCTTGTTCCTTATTTCCTCTTTTCTGCCTTCTGTTGGGTTAACTGAATAATTTTATCTTCTCTGTTGGTTTATTAGCTATTCTTTTAATATCTTCTCCAAGGTTTGTAATATATATCTTTAGCTTAATACCAGCATCAAATAACATTATATCACTTTGTGTCTAACATAAGATCCTGTAATAGTACAGCTCCACTTTCCCCAGTGATGTGCGGATAAACTTTTAACAACCAGATTTTCAAGGTAAAAAAAGCCTTGATTTGTATCATTTGTTGTTTCATGGAGTATGTGCTCTTGCCATGGATGATTTCAAGCTGCCAAAGTGATGTCAATGAATTCAGAGTTGAGTAGAAATACACACAATCAGCCTTTGCAAGCCATCACAAGCTGGCTGTACTACCCCACTGATTTCCCTGTTTTATCTTTTGTGCTCTTACTATCATACATTTTACTTCTACATATGTTAGAAACTCCACAGTGTATTTTTATTATTTTTACATCAAGCTGTCAATTACCTTTTAAAGAAATTTAAAAATGAAAAAAATCTTTAATATTTACCCACATCTCTACTGTTTCTAGCTCTCTCCATACTTTTGTGTAGGTTATACATTTTAGATATTTTGAGGCTATGTCTTTATGGCATGCTTTCATTGTCTGTAGAGATGTTATTTTTCTTCTTATTTAATTTTCTGTAATAACTTTGTGTAGTATTTGACCGCAGTACTTTTGGTTACTGAATTTTAGGTGAAATTTGCTTTCCTGAACTTTTAGACTAAGGCTATTTTCAGGAAAGATTTTCTAACTTTACAGAGCTCCATCTTCTGTTGTTTTGTGCATTATTCAAAAACATAGTAGCTTGCTTTCTTGGGTTTTTTGGTTTTATTCCCTTGTCCACTTTGGTCTAAACCTTCCTTTTACTTCATCCTTGTTTTCCCTTTCCTACACAAATTTGATTCCACGTTCAGCAGTCTCTTGCTCCAGACTGCTCCAGGTCCTTTTGTCCTTCTTGGGAAAGGTATTTTCACATCTCGTCCTAGGCTGTCTCCCTACAGGATACCCCTAGGAAGCCACAGGCATGCTTATCCTTCAAACTGGGGCTTCTAGGAAGACTCTCTTCTAGAGTTTCACCTGCTACAGAGTCCTCAGGCTCTGTTGCCTGAAGCCTCAGAGACTGTTGCCTCTGATGGGCTTGAGTCTCTGCCACCCGTCTCCCCTACCAGGAGAGCCACACTTGCAGTCTTGAGTGGAATAGACTTGAGGCAGGAGCCTGAAGATCCTGGTCCAACAGGGACTTCTCCCTGTCTGGGGGAAAGCTATCAAGCACTCTACCTTTACTTTCTCCCAATTCTAAGACTTGGAAAAAAGACCAGAGCAGATAATAAATGTTTAGAATTTCAACATGTTTGGGGACCCCTTTGAGTATTAATAAAATCCTGGGACTCTCACCATCATAACACACACACACACACACACACACACACACACACACACAGAGCCCTTGGTGTATAATTTTTGTGTATTCATAGCTCCAGTCCACTGATCCTTCTGCAACCTCACACCACTTTCCCCTGGGGTGGAGGGGTGGGGATAGAGGCTACTTAATCTATTTTCAGGCAGATTCTATCCTGAGGGGCTAATAAGTCTTGTTGCACATATAGACAAGTTGCATATATTTATGTAAAAGGCCTATCTGTGGAATATTTAGGACAACTAAAAGGGTAGGATAATTCAATTGTAGAAACCAAGAGTTGACACCAATTTTCTACAAATCTGTATAGATTAAAGGTTTAGTTTGAAACAGCTGAGAAACCAGGTGGACTTTGCTATCCTCTTCCCATGCAGAGCAGGGACATCAAACAATGGCATTTGCTGTCAGGGCAGTAGAGGAATCTGTGATCTGTTTCTTTTGCCCCAGGAGCACTAGACTCTGCTCAGCTTAACGAGCCACTCCTTATGGGCCCACCTGAAGATCTCAGGACTTGGCTTCTCTTGGTGAAAGAGCATGAGAAGTGAAATCCCTAAGTGACTTAGAAGACATTATGAATGACACCTTTCAAGAAAGCATGTCACAGGATGGTGGGGATACTTCAGGATATTGAGTCCAAAATCCTGGGTTCTGGCTTTGTCTGCTGGGCACCCTACCAGTTATGTCCTCTGGCTGGGCTTCAGTTTTTCTCTCTATAAAATGAGATCATTGTACTAGATGGTCTTACAGGGTGTGTTTTGCTGAAGGGCCCATTAGGAATGGAAGGTGCCATAAAGAAATTATATGGGGTCACTTCATTAATTCACTGAATGTGTTGTTAGTACTCAGTCTGTGCTGAGTGTTCCATAATAATGATAGCATTGCCCATCTATTGGTGACTGTTACATGTCAGGCAGGACTAGCACTTTAATAACACTGTAAGTAATCTTCGAAATGACCCAAGAAGGTCTCATATTCCTATTATTAAAGAGAAAACGTGCTAGGAATATGTAAGTAACTTGTCCAGCATCATGTATTTTCTAAGTGGCCTATGATTCAAAACGAGGAGTCTCTGACTCCAATTTCATACCCATTTTATTCTACAGATTGCACATGATAATACCCAGTGTCTGTCCTCAAGAATGGACAGGTGAATAAAAAGCGTGCATAGGTAACTAGCATAAAGTGAAAAAAATTTTGCAGCATCTGCTTGCTATATTCTTTATGATGCATTGTCTAGGATCTAGTGGTGAGCATGCTTGCAGGGCTCCCTGATGTGGTGTGACTCAGGAGCTGGGGTCACAACACTGTGCAAACGGGAATTGAAGGGGAAGATATTGGTCATGACATAAATAAAAATAAGAAGGAGAATAAGGTGCTGGGTACTGTACCAGGTGATTTACTTTAATTGCTAATTTAGTTCTGAAGTAGGTATTATTATTATTCTCATTTTCTAGGTGGGAAACAAAAGGTGGTGAGAGTTAAGTAACTTGGCTAAGTCACTAAACAACTGAAAGTCTTACTGAATAGAAGTAAATGTGTAGAAGCAAATGACCAAATCACACTAGATATAGTGGTGTCCCCAGTCAAGGAGAACCAGGACCAGGTTCTCCTCTTGTCCCAGTCTTTGCAGTTGTGATCATTTCTCATGTTTACTTAATGCTCCTTCTATCACCACTACATTCCTGCTTAGCACTGGGCAGGTGATTTCCAAATACAAATCTGGAAATTAATTCCACTCTGGGAGCAGATTCCTCTACCTGAGATCCTTCTTTCATTTTAAAATGAAGACTCCTTGACACCCTGGTGTCCTGGCCCACTTTATACCAGGCTCTCAGAATTCCCCAGCCTTCCTTTCCCCTCCATAGTATCCCGCTGTGTGGCCTGGGAGAAGTCAATTGCCAGAGGGGCTTTTGAACAGATGTTCCATCCTGGGACAGATCCTGTCTGTTTCACAATTTTGCCTGAAATCAACCCTGCCATGGAGCTCTAAACTGTGCCCCAGCCCTGACCTCTAACTCTCTTCCCATCTTTGCCAGACCTGTCCGAGTGCCCTGCCAAGAGCATGCCAGAGAAGACCAACTTTCCCTGCACACCTGCCTTTGATCAGGGACTTTTGTTCCTTTACACATGACAGTTTCCATAGTCCACTTAGCTCCAGGGTCAGTGGGCTCTGCACCTATTGGCCTAGCGGTCAGATACAGCCAGGTTAGGTTGAACATTATACTGATAAGGAGAGAGTTTTATTAGGAGGTTCTTTTGCATGCAGAATAGACATCTCTGGCTTTTGAAACAAGGACAAACACCAGCTAGTCTCTCCCAGTACATTACAGAAGAATGATTGTGTTGAGGAAAAGGAGCCCAGAGCTTTGTTTAATGGTAAAAAATGTTAACTATCTCTGTTCAGTTTTTCCTCATTCTGCACACGATCCTGCTCTCTGCCCTTCACAGTTTACTGTGTGACTGTGGAGACAGGTAAAAAGCTCCTCTTCCTTTTCCTTTTCTCTACTTTTCTCTTTCTCTTCCCTTCAGTTAAAAAATACTTATTTGTTCTCCTTCATTTCCTTTCCTTGAGGTGGCCAGGGGGAGTGAAGCCTGAGGGACTGGGGCCAAAGAGGCAGCTGGAGGATCAGGAGATTGATAATATACAGGAGAATGGAACAAAGAGCTAAAAATATTGAGAACATCAAGATCCAGCTTTCTCACTGTCAGGAGGAAGGGAGTTGCAAATATGGGGAGGGAGAAAACAAAAAGATTTGCTGTGATGTTCAACTTGAATTGGAGGAGTCAGTGTGAACTCATGGTTGGAGAGAGAGAGAGAGAGGGAGGGAGGGAGAGATGGATGTAGATGTGTGTTATTATGGAGATCTATATCTATATATCTATATCTGTATCATCTATACATATGTTGAAAGATCCTAGTATCAATTTCTCTCCAAAGCAGTTACCACACCTAGCACCCACATTTTGGTTCCTAAATACCATTCTATACTAAAAGGATAAAGTTTCCTAGAGAAATGAGATTCCTGAAACAGAGATTCCAGAGCTAGTATAGGGAAAGTATGAGATAGGCCTGAATGTCTTATTCTGCCAGAAAGTGAAGTGCCTACAAAATTATGGGGCTTGTAACAAATACACAGGAGCAAGCATGAAGGGCCACAACAATCTAATCATCAAAATAAATGAGGAGGAGGGTTCTGGGAAGATGGCAGAGTATAAAGCACCAAGAATCAGTCTTCCCACTCAAACAACAATTACACTGGTAGAAACTGTTTGATGTAAGTATTTTTGAAAGTTGGCATCCATTGAAGGCTTCCAACTTCCAGGAGAATGTTTAAAGGGTAAATTACCATTAATTTCAGTCAATTTCAGTTCTTAGCCTAGCAGTGGCTACCATCTCCCTCCCCCATGCCCCACATCAGGCAGCTGTGTATGTATTCCTGGAGCAGCTTGCACACAGCTTGTGGGATCCAAGGTGGGCAATAAAGATCCTGTTAGGAAATATTAGGGATCTGTGTTATGGTCATTGATTGCGGCTTCTGAACATGGAGGTGCAGATACAGAGGAGGGAAGCCATTGTTATTGCACTTCTCCTCCTCCTTGCAAAACCCTCCTCCTCTGAGTGGCTTCCAGAGGGTTTAAAGGGCCAATACCTTTTTACCACGCCCCTCCCTCACTTTTTACTTTTTCTCCCTTTTGAAAGTGAGACATTTAAGACTAGGGCATTAAAAAGCAACTGCATATTCAAGAGAAATTAGAAAGTCATTGTGCATACCCAGAGAAAGGAGCAGGATCAAAAATAACTGAAAATATCTTAAGTGTGTACTTCAGCTGATCCTTGGCACAGAGATAGTCTACAGCAATAGAAAACAAAAGAAAACAAAACAAAACGGCAAACCCTGAGGAAGGAGAATCTGATTTCCAGAGTTACTATATTATTAGATTCAAATGTCCAGTTTTCAACAACAACAACAAAACAAGGCATACAAAGAAACAGAAACATATGGACCATTCAAAAGAGAAAAAAATCAACAAACTGTTCCTGAAAAAGACCTGATGATGGGTCCACTAGATGAAGACTTTAAAACAACTGTTTCAAAAATGCTCAGAGGGAGAACTAAAAGGATATGTGCAGAAAGTAAGCAAACAAAAAAATGATGTATAATCAAAATGGAAATATAAGTAAGGAGATAGAAAACCTAAAGAAATTCTGAAGCTAAAAGTATAATAACTGAAATAAAAATTCATTAAAGGAATTCAAAGGCATATTTGAACAGGGAGAAGAATCAGTGAATTGAAAGACAGGACAATTGAAATTATTGAGTCTGAAGAGCAAAAAGAAATATAGGGAGCAAAAGTGAACAGAGAATAAGGGACAAGTGTGTCTTCATAATGTAGAATAACATATACATTGTGGGAGTCCCAGAAGGAGAATAGAAAGGAGTAGAGAGAATATTTGAAAAAATAATGGTCAAAAATTTCCCAGGTTTGATGAAAGACATGAATATAAATCCAAGAAGCTCAGTGAACACCAAGTAAGATGAACCCAGGGCCAAGACATATTATAACCAAACTGTCAAAAGTAGAGACAAAAAAATAATGTTGAATGCAGAAAGAAAGAAGCAACTCTTGACATACAAGGGATCTTCAACAAGGTTATTAACAAATTCCTCTTCAAAAACTTTGCAGGACCACCACATCCCTGGTGGTCCAGTGGTTAAGACTCTGCACTCCTAATGCAGGGGGCCTGTGTTCAATCCCTGGTCAGGGAAGTAGATCCTACATGCTACAATTAAGAGCCCACATGCCTCAACAAAGATCCTGCATACGCCAACTAAGACCCAGTGCAGCCAAATAAATAAATAAATATTTAAAAACAAAACTTTGGAGGACAGAAGGCAGTGGGCTGATACATTTAAGGTGCTAAAAGAAAAACCACTATCAATCGAGAATCCTATGTCTGGCAAAATTGTTCTTCAAAAGTGAGGGAGAAATTAAGACTTTCCCAGATCAACAAAAGCTGGGGACATTTGTTACCACTAGATCTGCCCCACAAGAAATACTAAAGGTAGTTTTGCAGGTTGAAATCAAATGACACAGGGCTTCCCTGGCGATGCAGTGGTTAAGAATCCGCCTGCCAACGCAGGGGACGTGGATTCAAGCCCTAGTCCGGGAAGATCCCACATGCCGTGAAGCACCTAAGCCTGTGCACCACAACTACTGAACCTGCGTTCTAGAGGCTGTGAGCCACAACTACTGAAGCCCACGTGCCTAGAGCCTGTGCTCCGCAACAAGAGAAGCCACTGCAATGAGAAGCCCGCACACTGCAAGGAAGAGTAACCCCCACTCGCCGCAACCAGGTAAGGCCTGCGCACAGCAACGAAAACCCAACAGAGCCAAAAATTTAAAAAGAAATAAATTAATTTTAAAAAGAAAGACACTAGACAATAACTTGAAGCTTTATGCAGAAATAAAGATTACAGTAAAGGAAAATACATGAGTGATTATAAAAGCTAGTATTATTGTAACAAGGGTTTATAATTCCACATTTTGTTTTCTACATATATAAGAGACTAATGCATAAAAATTCATTAGCGTATGTTTTCAGACACAATGTATAAAGATGTAATTTTATGAAATCAACAATTGAAAGGGGTGGGGAATGGAGCTGTAAACAAGCAGTTTTTGTATGTTATTCAAGTTAATATGGTATAAATTCAACTTAGAGTGTTATAACTTTAAGATGTAATCTCCATAGTAACCACATGGAAAATAGGTAGAGAATACACACAAAAGGAAATGAGAAGGAAATTAAAATGTTTCAATACCAAAAAAAAAAAATCAGCTAAACACAAGAGAAGACAGTAATGCTGGAAATGAACAGAAAAATGCTGTATGGCATGTAGAAAACAAATAGTAATATGACAGAAGTCCCTCCTTATCAGCAATTACTTTCAATGTAAATGGATTAAACTCTCTAATCAAAAGACAGAAATTAGCAAAATGGAAAAAAACATGATATAATAAAACATTGTCTGCAAGAGACTTTTATCCAAAGACACAAACAGACTGAATGTGAAATGATGGAAGAAAATATTCCATCCAAATAGTAACCAAAAGAGAACAGGATTGGCTATAATAATATCAGAAAAAATAGACTTTAAATCAAAAAAGTTTATAACAGACAAAGAAGAACATTATATATTAGTAAAGATTTCAATACAGTAAAATGATATAATAATTACAAACATTTACAAACCTAACAATAGACCATCAAAATATATAAAGCAAAAATTGTCAGAATTGGAGGGAGAAATAGACAGTTCTACAGTAATAGTTGGAGACATCAATATCCCACTCTCAATAATGGACAGAATAACCAGATAGAAGATAAGCATGGAAATAGAGGACTTCAACAACTCATTAAATCAACTAGATCAAACAGACATATACAGAACACTCCACCCAATAACAACAGAATACACATTCTTTTTAAGTGCAAATACACATTCTTTTCAGGATATGTTAGGCCACACATTAAGTCTCAATAGACTTTAAAGATAGATATAAAGTATCTTGTCTGACTAGAACAGAATACTGTATGCTAACACATATATATGGAATCTAAGGGAAAAAAAAAAAAAGGTCATGAAGAACCTAGGGGTAAGATGGGAATAAAGACACAGACCTACTAGAGCATGGACTTGAGGATATGGGGAGGGGGAAGTGTAAGCTGTGACAAAGTGAGAGAGTGGCATGGACATATATACACTACTAAACGTAAAATAGATAGCTACTGGGAAGCAGCCGCATAGCACAGGGAGATCAGTTTGGTGCTTTGTGACCACCTAGAGGGGTGGGATAGGGAGGGTGGGAGGGAGGGAGATGCAAGAGGGAAGAGATATGGGAACATATGTATATGTATAACTGATTCACTTTGTTATAAAGCAGAAACTAACACAACATTGTAAAGCAATTATACTCCAATAAAGTTGTTAAAAAAGGTGCTTAGGAATTATCTTAACAAAAGAGGTAAAAGTTTTGTACAATGAAAACTACAAAACATTGCTAAAAGAAGTTAAAGAAGACATAAATGTAAAGACCTTCCATGTTTATTGATTAGAAAACTTAACATTGTTATGATGTCAATACTACCCCAAATAATCTACAGATTAAATGCAATTCCTATCAAAACCCAAATGACTTTTTTTTCTCAGAAATAGGAAAAAATCCTAAAATTCATATGGAATCTCAAGTGATCCTGAATAGCCAAAACACTTTTGAATAAGAACAAAGCTGGAGGACTCACATTTCCTGTTGTCAAAACATACCAACAAACATAACATTATATTTTATAGATTTCAAAAGAGTATGGTGCTGGCATAAAGACAGACACATAGATCAAAGTAATAGAATAGAAAACCCAGAAATAATCACTGACATATATCCACAAAGGGGTTCAAGTCATTCAATAGGTGAAAGGATAGTCTTTTTGACAAATCGTGCTAAGAAAACTGGGTATAAACATGCAAAAGAAAGAAGTTGGACGCTCACCTAATACCATATAAAAATTAACTCAAAATTATTTAAAGACCTAGACTTAAGACATAAAAAGTATGAAACTCTTAGAAGAAAACATAGGGAAGAAGCTTGATGACATGGGATTTGGCAGTGATTTCTTGGATGTGACATCAAGGCACAGGCAACAAAAGCAAAAACAGACAGATTGAAGTTTATGAAAATTAAAACTTTTGTGCATCAAAAGATAGCTATGAACAGTGAAAGCTAACCCACAGAATGGGAGAAAACATTTCCATATTAGATATCTGTTAAGGGATTAATACCTAGAATATATTGAAAACTCCTGAAGCTCAACAAGAGAAAAACAAACAACCAATTCAAAAATGGGCAAAGAACTTTAATTTTTTTGAAAAGAAATTATATGAATGGTAAATAGGCACATGAAAAGATGCTCAACATCACTAATCATTAGAGAAATGCAAATTAAATCTACATTAAGATACCACATACTCATTGGAATGGCTCCTATCAAAAAAACCAGAAAGTAGTAAGTGTTGGTGAGGATGTGGATTAATTAAAACCCTGTTGGTGGGAATGTACAGCCATTGTGGAAAACAGTATGGAGATTTCTCAAAAAACATTAGATGTAGAGTTACCATATGATCCAGAAATTCACTTCTTAGTATATACCCAAAAGAATTGAAAGCAGGGTCTTGTAGAGATATTTATACACTCATGGTTTATAGAAGTATTGTTTGCAATAGCTAAAATGTGGAAGCAACCCAAGTGCCCATTGCTAGATGAATGGATAAGCAAATATGGTATGTACATACAATGGAATATTATTCAGCCTTAAAAAAGAAGGAAATTATTGACATGTGCTACAACATGGATGAAACGAGGATATTATTGTAAGTGAAGTAAGAGAATCACAAAAGGCAAATAGTGTATGATTCCACTTAAATGAAGCACTTAGTGTAGTCAAAATCATAGAGATAGAAAGTAGAGAAGTGGTTGCCAGGGGCTGGGGGTAAGGGAAAATGAGGAATTATTGTTTACTGGTGTAGAGTTTCAATTTTGCAAGATGAAAAGAATTCTGGAGATGTATGGTGGTGACAATTTGCACAGCAATATGAGTGTACTTAATATCACTGAACTGTACACTTTAAAATGGCTAAGATGATAAATTTCATGTTATGTGTTTTTTACCACAATAAAAAATGGGAAAAAAAAATAATAGTAAAGTATTATAACCCACTGAATACAAAAGAAACCCCCAAGCCCATGCTGATAAAAACAAATAAAAGGAAATCAATGAATAAATGGAGAAAGAGAAGTACTTGTCTATTTTAGAATGGCAATTGATAAATGCACAAGGAATGATATAATCAGAAAAATCACTATTTGGTAATCAATATAGTAATAATGATTCAGGCAAGAATCATCAATGGATGCTAAAACTGCAGGATGAAAGTCTGATGAGGAACAAAATGTTAAGTAGTCTCAAAGTGTCTCTCCACAGACTACTCATTAATTACAAAGGAAAATTTACAGTGTAGAAACCTGTCAGACACCACCTTAACCAAGCAAATAAAGGTTACAGAAGTGATAATGGAACAAATTACTATTGTGTTCCTTCTAATGCAATACTCCGAGAACCCAGCCCCACTTCTGTGATGTTGCTGTCAAAAATGCACACCCTGAATCAAATCATGAAGCAATTTCAGACAGACCCAAATTGAGGGACTTTCTGTAAAATGCTGTTAAATGCAAAATAACATGTTAAATCACACCACCCAAATCCAGAATGTTGGAAATTCCAAAGGACAAGTGATGCAGTTTCTTCAACAAGTAAATAGCATAAAGGGTAAAAGAAAAGAGCAGAAGAGATTTAACATATATAACCAATTCAATGCCTGGATCTTGTTTGAGGTTCTAATTTGAATGAGGTAATAAAATTTTTTGACAACCAGGTAAACTGGAATATTAACTGGGAATTAGATAATAATATGGAATAATTGTTCATTTTTGACAGGTGTGATAAATACATTATGGTTATATATTAAAAATCCCTTAGCTGTTAGAGATGCACACTTCTGTGGGTGAAGTAATGCACTGTCTGTTACTCCAGAAAAAAATGGGGAAGTGGAAAGATGGATGAAATAATATTGGCAAAATGTTGACAATTGATGAAGTTGGGTAAGGTGTACATGGGGGTTTATTACATCATTTTCTTTACTTACGTGTATATTTGAAAATGGCATATATCTATGTAAAAGAAGGAGGAGGAAGAGAAGAGGAATCTGAAATAGACCTTAAACCATAGCTAGTGAAGAGTTTAATTTGCTTTTTAATGTGAAAGAATTGGAATAAACATAAGAACTAAATTATATACCAACTATGGTGGATGTATGTCTACAAATATTTATTTAGTGGACTGTATATAATTTTTATTCATACTACTAATCCAGTGTCAAGTTATACAAAGGACATAGGTAATTTTATTGATAATGAACACCTGAATCGGATAGACATGGCAATTATATTTCAGATGTCAGTACTTAGAGTTAGGCAGAAAAGTTTAGAAAAATCAAACGCATTTTGTTCTAATCTTGGAATGCTACAACTTACACAACCAAACAAATGTCTATTTAAGGTCTTTTGCATTTCCTTATAAACTTTAGGATTATATTGTCAATTCCCACTAAAAAATATTAAAAACTTATTAAGAGTTAGATTGGGAGTTCATTGAACCTATATATTATAATTTGAGGAGAACTGACATCTTTATAATATTGAGTCACCACCCATTTTCTGTGTATAGACTTTCATTAACTTAGAGATTCTTTAATATTTTTCATCAATATTTTAGAGTTTGGTGTGTAAAAATTTTAGGCATCTTTTGATAGACTTATTCTTGGTCATTTGTGATTCTTATACTACTTTAAATAGCATTTTCATTAAAAATATTTTTAATCTAGGAATACAATTGATTTTTGTATATTTATCTTGTATCCAGCAACACTGCCTAACATTTTTCTTTTTTTTCACATTTTTTAATATTAATTAATTAATTTTTTATTGGAGTATAATCGCTTTACAATGGTGTGTTAGTTTCTGCTTTATAACAAAGTGAATCAGTTACACATATACATATGTTGCCAAATCTCTTCCTGCTTGCATCTCCCTCCCTTCCACCCTCCCTATCCCACCCCTACAGGCGGTCACAAAGCACCGGGCTGATCTCCCTGTGCTACGCGGCTGCTTCCCACTAGCTATCTACCTTACGTTTGGTAGTGTATATATGTCCATGCCTCTCTCTCGCTTTGTCACAGCTTACCCTTCCCCCTCCCCATATCCTCAAGTCCATTCTCTAGTAGCTCTGTGTCTTTATTCCTGTCTTACCCCTAGGTGCTTCATGACATTTTTTTTCCTTAAATTCCATATATATGTGTTAGCATATGGTATTTGTCTTTCTCTTTCTGACATACTTCACTCTGTATGACAGACTCTAGGTCTATCCACCTCATTACAAATAGCTCAATTTCCTTTCTTTTTATGGCTGAGTAATATTCCATTGTATATATGTGCCACATCTTTATGCATTCATCGGATAATGGACACTAAGGTTGTTTCCATCTCCGGGCTATTGTAAATAGAGCTGCAATGAACATTTTGGTACATGACTCTTTTTGAATTATGGTTTTCTCAGGGTATATGCCCAGTAGTGGGATTGCTGGGTCATATGGTAGTTCTATTTGTACTTTTTTAAGGAACCTCCATACTGTTCTCCACAGTGGCTGTATCAAGTTACATTTCCACCAACAGTGCAAGGGGGTTCCCTTTTCTGCACACCCTCTCCAGCATTTATTGTTTCTGGATTTTTTGATGATGGCCATTCTGACTGGTGTGAGATGATATCTCATTGTAGTTTTGATTTGCATTTCTCTAATGATTAATGATTTTGAGCATTCTTTCATGTGTTTGTTGGCAGTCTATATATCTTCTTTGGAGAAATGTCTATTTAGTACTGCCCATTTTTGGATTGGGTTGTTTGTTTTTTTGTTATTGAGCTGCATGAGCTGCTTATAAATTTTGGAGATTAATCCTTTGTCACTTGCTTCTTCATTTGCAAATATTTTCTCCCATTCTGAGGGTTGTCTTTTGGTCTTGTTTATGGTTTCCTTTGCTGTGCAAAAGCTTTGAAGTTTCATTAGGTCCCATTTGTTTATTTTTGTTTTTATTTCCATTTCTCTAGGAGATGGGTCAAAAAGGATCTTGCTGTGACTTGTGTCATAGAGTGTTCTGCCTATATTTTCCTCTAAGAGTTTGATAGTTTCTGGCCTTACATTTAGGTCTTTAATCCATTTTGAGCTTATTTTTGTGTATGGTGTTAGGGAGTGATCTAATCTCATACTTTTACATGTACCTGTCCAATTTTCCCAGCACCACTTATTGAAGAGGCTGTCCTTTCTCCACTGTATATTCCTGCCACCTTTATCAAAGATAAGGTGACCATATGTGCATGGGTTTATCTCTGGGCTTTCTATCCTATTCCATTGATCTATCTTTCTGTTTTTGTGCCAGTACCATACTGTCTTGATTACTGTAGCTTTGTAGTATAGTCTGAAGTCAGGCAGCCTGATTCCTCCAGCTCCATTTTTTGTTCTCAAGATTGCTTTGGCTATTCGGGGTCTTTTGTGTTTCCATACAAATTGTGAAATTTTTTGTTCTAGTTCTGTGAAAAATGCCAGTGGTAGTTTGATAGGGATTGCATTGAATCTATAGATTGCTTTGGGTAGTAGAGTCATTTTCACAATGTTGATTCTTCCAATCCAAGAACATGGTATATCTCTCCATCTGTTTGTATCATCTTTAATTTCTTTCACATCAGTGTCTTATAATTTCTGCATACAGGTCTTTTGTCTCCTTAGGTAGGTTTATTCCTAGACATTTTATTCTTTTTATTGCAATGGTAAATGGCAGTGTTTTCTTGATTTCACTTTCAGATTTCTCATCATTAGTGTATAGGAATGCCAGAGATTTCTGTCATTAATTTTGTATCCTGCTACTTTACCAAATTCATTGATTAGCTCTAGTAGTTTTCTGGTAGCATCTTTAGGATTCTCTATGTAGAGTATCATGTCATCTGTAAACAGTGACAGCTTTACTTCTTCTTTTCCGATTTGGATTCCTTTTATTTTATTTTCTTCTCTGATTGCTGTGGCTAAAACTTCCAAAACTATGTTGAATAAGAGTGGTGAGAGTGGGCAACCTTGTCTTGTTCCTGATCTTAGTGGAAATGCTTTCGGTTTTTCACCATTGAGGGCGATGTGGGCTGTTGGTTTGTTATATATGGCCTTTATTATGTTGAGGAAAGTTCCCTCTTTGCCTGCTTTCTGCAGGGTTTTTATCATAAATGGGTGTTGAATTTTGTTGAAAGTTTCTCTGCATCTATTGAGATGATCATATGGTTTTTCTCCTTCAACTTGTTAATATGGTGTATCATGTTGATTGATTTGCGTATATTGTAGAATCCTTGCATTCCTGGAATAAACCCCACTTGATCATGGTGTATGATCCTTTTAATGTGCTGTTGGATTCTGTTTGCTAGTATTTTGTTGAGGATTTTTGCATCTATGTTCATCAGTGATACTGGCCTGTAGTTTTCCTTCTTTGTGACATCCTTGTCTGGTTTTGGTATCAGGGTGATGGTGGCCTAGTAGAGTGAGTTTGGGAGTGTTCCTCCCTCTGCTATATTTTGGAAGAGTTTGAGCAGGATAGGTGTTAGCTCTTCCCCAAATGTTTGATAGAATTCGCCTGTGAAGCCATCTGGTCCTGGGCTTTTGTTTGTTGGAAGATTTTTAATCACAGTTTCAATTTCGGTGCTTGTGATTGGTCCTTTCATATTTTCTATTTCTTCCTGATTCAGTCTTGGCAGGTTGTGCAATTCTAAGAATTTGTCCATTTCTTCCAGGTTGTCCATTTGATTGGCATAGAGTTGCTTGTAGTAATCTCTCATGATCTTTTGTATTTCTGCAGTGCCAATTGTTACTTCTCCTTTTTCATTTCTAATTCTATTGATTTGAGTCTTCTTCCTTTTTTTCTTGATGAGTCTGGCTAATGGTTTATCAGTTTTGTTTATCTTCTCAAAGAACCAGCTTTTAGTTTTATTGATCTTTTCTATCATTTCCTTCATTTGTTCTTCATTTATTTCTGATCCAATTTTTATGATTTCTTTCCTTCTGCTGACTTTGGGGTTTTTTGTTCTTCTTTCTCTAATTGCTTTAGGTGCAAGTTTGGGTTTTTTATTCGAGATGTTTCCTATTTCTTAAGGTAGGATTGTATTGCTCTAAACTTCCCTCTTAAAACTGCTTTTGCTGCATCCCATAGGTTTTGGGTCGTCGTGTCTCCATTGTCATTTGTTTCTAGGCATTTTTTGATTTCCTCTTTGATTTCTTCAATGATCACTTCGTTATTTAATAGTGCATTGTTTAGCTTCCATGTGTTTGTATTTTTTTACAGATCATTTACTGTAATTAATATCTACTCTCATAGTGTTGTGTTTGGAAAAGATACTTGATACATTTTCAATTTTCTTAAATTTACCAAGGCTTGATTTGTGACCCAAGATATGATCTATCCTGAAGAATGTTCCATGAGCACTTGAGAAAAAATGTGTATTCTGTTGTTTTTGGATGGAATGTCCTATAAATATCAATTAACTCCAACTTCTTTAATGTAACATTTAAAGCTTATGTTTCCTTATTTATTTTCATTTTGTATGATCTGTCCATTGGTGAAAGTGGGGTGTTAAAGTCCCCTACTATGAATGTGTTACTGTCGATTTCCCCTTTTATGGCTGTTAGTATTTGCCTTATGTATTGAGGTGCTCCTATGTTGGGTGCATAAATATTCACAATTGTTATATCTTCTTCTTGGATAGATCCCTTGATCATTATGTAGTGTCCTTCTTTGTCTCTTCTAATAGTCTTTATTTTAAAGTCTATTTTGTCTGATATGAGAATTGCTACTCCAGCTTTCTTTTGTTTTCCTTTTGCATGAAATATCTTTTTCCATCCCCTTACTTTCAGTCTGTAAGTGTCTCTAAGTCTGAAGTGGGTCTCTTGTAAACAGCAAATATATGGGTCTTGTTTTTGTATCCATTAAGCCTGTCTGTGTCTTTTGGTGGGAGCATTTAGTCCATTTACATTTAAGGTAATTATCGATATGTATGTTCCTATTCCCATTTTCTTAATTGTTTTCGTTCGTTATTGTAGGCCTTTTTCTTCTCTTGTGTTTCTTGCCTAGAGCAATTCCTTTAGCATTTGTTGTAAAGCTGGTTTGGTGGTGCTGAACTCTCTCAGCTTTTGCTTGTCTGTAAAGGTTTTAATTTCTCCATCAAATCTGAATGAGATCCTTGATGGGTAGACTAATCTTGGTTGCAGGTTTTTCTCCTTCATCACTTTAAATATGTCCTGCCAGTCCTTTCTGGCTTGCAGAGTTTCTGCTGAAATATCAGCTGTTAACCTTATGGGGATTCCCTTGTGTGTTATTTGTTGTTTTTCCCTTGTTGCTTTTAATATGTTTTCTTTGTATTTAATTTTTGACAGTTTGATTAATATGTGTCTTGGCGTATTTCTCCTTGGTTTTATCCTGTATGGGACTCTCTATGCTTCCTGGACTTGATTAACTATTTCCTTTCCCATATTAGGGAAGTTTTCAACTATAATCTCTTCAAATATTTTCTCAGTCCCTTTCTTTTTCTCTTCTTCTTCTGGAATCCCTATAATTCGAATGTTGGTGCATTTAGTGTTGTCCCAGAGGTGTCTGAGACTGCAGTAGTTATTTCCACTATTTTCTCTCCAGGTCACTTATCTGTTCTTCTGCCTCAGTTATTCTGCTATTGATCCCATCTAGAGGATTTTTAATTTCATTTATTGTGTTGTTCATTGTTGCTTGTTTCATCTTTAGTTCTTCTAGGTCCTTGTTAAATGTTTCTTGCATTTTCTCCATTCTATTTCCAAGATTTTGGATCATCTTTACTATCATTATTCTGAATTCTTTTTCAGGTAGACTAGCTATTTCCTCTTCATTTGTTAGGTCTGGTGGGTTTTTATCTTGCTCCTTCATCTGCTGTGTGTTTTTCTGTCTTCTCATTTTGCTTATCTTACTGTGTTTGGGGTCTCCTTTTTGCAGGCTGCAGGTTCATAGTTCCTGTTGTTTTTGATGTCTGTCTCCAGTGGCTAAGGTTGGTTCAGTGGGTTGTGTAGGCTTCCTGGTGGAGGGGACTAGTGCCTGTGTTCTGGTAGATGTGGCTGGATCCTGTCTTTCTGGTGGGCAGGTCCATGTCTGGTCGTGTGTTTTGGGGTGTCTGTGGACTTATTATGATTTTAGGCAGCCTCTCTGCTAATGGGTGGGGTTGTGTTCCTGTCTTGCTAGTTGTTTGGCATAGGGTGTCCAGCACTGTAGCTTGCTGATTGTTGAGTGAAGCTGGGTGCTGGTGTTGAAATGGAGATCTCTGGGAGATTTTCGTCGTTTGATATTATGTGGAGCTGGGAGGTCTCTTGTGGACCAGTGTCCTGAAGTTGGCTCTCCCACCTCAGAGGCACAGCACTGACTCCTGGCTGCAGCACCAAGAGCCTTTAATCCACACAGCTCAGAATAAAAGGGAGAAAAAGTAGAAAGAGTGAATTAATAGAAGTAGACAGAAAGAAAGAAATGAGGGAGGGAGGGAAGGAGGGAGGGAAGGAAGGAAGAAAAGAAAGAAGATGAAGTAAAATAAAATAAAGTATGATAAAATATAATAAAGGTATTAAAATAAAAAAATAATTATTAAGAAAAAAAATTTTTTTAAACAAAGAAAAAAAACAAAAAACAGACGGATAGAACCCTAGGACAAATGGTGGAAGCGAAGCTATACAGACAAAATCTCACACAGAAGCATACACATACACACTCACAAAAAGAGGAAAAGGGGAAAAAATCATAAATCTTGCTCTCAAAGTCCAACTCCTCAATTGGGATGATTCATTGTCTAAAGGAGGGAAGGAAGGAAGAAAAGAAGGAAAGAAAGAAAGAAAGAAAGAAAGGAAGGAAGGAAGGAAGGAAGGAAGGAAGGAAGAAAGAAAGAGAAAGAAAGAAAGAAGATAAAGTAAAATAAAATAATTAAAATAAAAAATAATTATTAAAAAAAAAACGGACAGATAGAACCCTAGGACAAATGGTGAAAGCAAAGCTATGCAGACAAAATCCCACACAGAAGCATACACATACACACTCACAAAAAGAGGCAAAGGGGAAAAAAATCATAAATCTTGTTCTCAAAGTCCACCTCCTTAATTTGGGATGATTTGTTGTCTATTCAAGTATTTCACAGATGCAGGGTACATCAAGTTGATTGTGGAGCTTTAATCCGCTGCTTCTGAGGCTGCTGGGAGAGATTTCCCTTTCTCTTCTTTGTTCTCACAGCTCCCAAGGGCTCACCTTTGGATTTGGCTCCGCCTCTGCGTGTAGGTCGCCGGAGGGCGTCTGTTCTTCGCTCAGACAGGACGGAGTTAAAGGAACTGCTGATTCGGGGGCTCTGGCTCACTCAGGCCGGGGGGAGGGAGGGGCATGGAGTGCGGGGCGAGCTTGCGGCGGCAGAGGCCGACGTGACATTGCACCAGCCTAGGGCGCGCCGGGCGTTCTCCCGCGGAAGCTGTCCCTGGATCCCGGGACACTGGCAGTGGCGGGCTGCACAGGCTCCCTGGAATGGGGGTGTGTGGATAGTGACCATCTGCCCGCACACAGGCTTCTTGGTGGCAGCAGCAGCAGCCTTAGCATCTCATGGCCGTCTCTGTGGTCCGCGCTTTTAGCCACGGCTCGCGCCTGTCTCTGGAGCTCCTTTAAGCAGCGCTCTTAATCCCTTCTCCTCGTGCACCAGGAAACAAAGAGGGAAGAAAAAGTCTCTTGCCTCTTCGGCAGGTCCAGACTTTTCCCCGGACTCCCTCCCGGCTAGCCGTGGCACACTAAACCCCTGCAGGCTGTGTTCACGCCGCCAACCCCAGTCCTCTCCCAACGATCCGACCGAAGCCCGAGCCTCAACTCCCAGCCCCACCCCGGCGGGTGAGCAGACAAGCCTCATGGGCTGGTGAGTGCCGGTTGGCACCGATCCTCTGTGCGGGAATCTCTCTGCTTTGTCCTCCGTGCCCCTGTTGCTGCGCTCTCCTCCACGGCTCCGAAGCTTTCCTGCTCCGCTACCCGCAGTCTCCGCCCACGAAGGGGCTTCCTAGTGTGTGGAAACCTTTCCTCCTTCACAGCTCCCTCCCACTTGTGCTGGTCCCATCCCTATCCTTTTGTCTCTGTTTATTCTTTTTTCTTTTGCCCCACCCAGGTATGTGGGGGGTTTCTTGCCTTTTGGGAGGTCTGAGGTCTTCTGCCAGCGTTCAGTAGGTGTTCGTAGGAGTTGCGATCCGACCGAAGCCCGAGCCTCAACTCCCAGCCCCACCCCGGCGGGTGAGCAGACAAGCCTCATGGGCTGGTGAGTGCCGGTTGGCACCGATCCTCTGTGCGGGAATCTCTCTGCTTTGTCCTCCGTGCCCCTGTTGCTGCGCTCTCCTCCACGGCTCCGAAGCTTTCCTGCTCCGCTACCCGCAGTCTCCGCCCACGAAGGGGCTTCCTAGTGTGTGGAAACCTTTCCTCCTTCACAGCTCCCTCCCACTTGTGCTGGTCCCATCCCTATCCTTTTGTCTCTGTTTATTCTTTTTTCTTTTGCCCCACCCAGGTATGTGGGGGGTTTCTTGCCTTTTGGGAGGTCTGAGGTCTTCTGCCAGCGTTCAGTAGGTGTTCTGTAGGAGTTGCTCCACGTGTATCTGGTGTATCTGTGGGGAGGAAGGTGATTTCCACGTCTTACTCTTCCACCATCTTCCCGGAAGCCTACCTAACATTTATTTTTCTAATACTTAATCTAGTTTTTTAGAATTTTATACATTTTCAATCATATCATTAGTGATAATAAGAGTTTTATTTTTTCCTTTTCAATCCTTTTATATATTATATCTTTTTCATACCTCAGCAGACTGGCAGGTAGGGCTTCAAGTAAAAATGTTGAATAGAAATGATAATGGTAGACCTTCTGATCTTTTCCTTGATCTCAAAGGGAAAACTTTCATTCACCATTTCACCACTGAATATGATGGTTTCACATATACATTTCTTATGTATATTTACATATATATTTCTTTTATGTATATTTCACACACACATGTACATAATCTTTATCAGATTAAGCAAATTTCCTAGAATAAGTTTGCTAAGAGTGTTTTAAAATGAATGGTTGTTGGATTTTTCCAAATGCTATTCCTCTACCCACTGATGGTCATATAACTTTTCTCCTTTATTCTGTTAATGTGATCAATTACACTGATTTTTTTTTTTTTAAAGATAACTTGCATTCCTGGAATAAACTCAACTTGGTAATGATTTAGTATCCCTCTTAGGTGTTGCTGGATTCAATTTGCTAGTATTTTGCTTAGGATTTTTGCATCCATGTTCATAAAAAGAATTTTTTTTATCTTTCTCATGATATCCTTGACAGTTTTTGGTTTTTGCTGTACTTGCCTTAAAAATTTAGTCAAGGAGTATTCCTTCTTTTTCTATTACTAGGAAGAGTGTGTGTAAGAAGAAGAATTCTTCTTTAATGTTTGGTAGAATTAATCCGTGAAGCTATCTGGTCCTGGACTGTTCTTCATGGAAAGTATATTTTTATGGGCTCCCCTGGGGAAAGAATAGAAACCCAAGTACCATCCATTGTTCAGGGACTTCTGAGGGGTAGAACTAAGAGAGAGACAGAGGTGGTGGTGTATGACATTACAAATTACCTGGCATTTTCCTAAAAAGACTCTGCTCTTTGTTACCAACTATCACACCACACATCCCTGAGCTGGCAGGTCTGCAGGATAAGGAGTCTACGAGTGTAGTTCTCCGGCTGCCTGATCCCACCTTCCCAATGACCACAGGCAGGTCTTTCAGAGGAGAAGCCTTGGTGTTGGGCAGAGAGCAGTGAGGGAGAGGGGGAGGAGGGATGGGTTCAAGCAGACAGAGGCCCTTTGTTTGCTCTGCTTCTTTGTAAATGAGGCAACATTTAGAAACAAATATTGGTTCAGAGGACCAATGCCTTCATGCCATCTCCTTTAGGTCAGCTACCCAACCTCCCTGCATGTACACACAAGTCCACCTCTTTCAACAAAAGGGCCAATCCTGTTGAAATTTAAGAGTTTTATTCAGCTTATGGTGGAAGATTTGGATCATGACTTAGATTCATCTGTAACTGGAAGTTCTCTTCTCTCTCTCTTTCTCCTCCCTCCCTTCCTCCCTTTCTCCCCTCCTCTCTGGACAAATAAAGAGAAGATCAATATAGAAAAAAAAGGAGAAAAGATCAATATTAAAAAAATAAAAAGGAGAAAAGATCAGTATCGAGAAGGCAGCTGTGGTCTAGAGAAGGCTGGGACTTAGGAGATTTGAGTTCAGGTTCCAGAGCTCTGTGAATGAGGACCTGTCATTTTACTGTAATGTTCACATCTAAAAAATGGGGGACTGATCTTACCTCCTTAGGCAGTTAGTCAAGATCACAAGGTCTTGCCCCAGAACAGTGCCTGGCACGTGGAACAGCTGAAAACATGATCCTTTCCTTCCACCTGAGCATGATAAGCCAGTGCATGCCTGAGGTGCTGCAGCTGGGGCACCCACACCTCTCCCAGAGACAAGCCCCTCTGCAGCAGAAAATGGGGGCTGTGTGTCTGTGGAGAAATGGCAGTCCTGGAGGCCTCTGGTCTGTTTCTCTCTGTGTGACCCCAGATAAGCCCCTTGGCCTATGTGTGTGTCCCTGTTTCATGGGAGAGGCAGTGTCCCTGGTGGATGGGTACATACGCTCTGGAACCAGACAGCCTGATTTTGCACCTGGCTCGCCAGCTGACCTTGGACAAGTTAATAACCCCTCAGGGCCTCAGTGTCCTCATCTCGTCTGTAAAATGAGGATTCTAATGCACTGATCTCAGAGGGCTGTGGTGAGGGCCCAGTGAATCTCTCAGTAAGTATTAGCCATCATTAAGCTGTAAAAGAGGGACAATGAGTTTCCTGACTCCAGAGTGTTTCTAGTAAAGAATTAAACACCATAAGGGAGAGCACAGGGACAAGTGTCATGGGCCACCAAGGACACAGAACACTGACACTTTCACCTCTCACCACCACACACCCCCATACACATTATAGATGTGGGCACAGGCATACAACCAGGGTCATGCACTCATGTACACCCACAGCTGGCCTCACCCCTGCCTCCTAGGAGTGGCAGACACAGGCCTCTATCTCGTCCTCCTGAGCAAGAACCAAGGCTCTTGTGAGTAGATGGTGCGGGATCCTGTTCTCCATGTCTCGTCTGGCCCTTCTTCAGATCCTGTGGGCTCTATACTTCCTCCCCTGCGTGTCTTAGGCTCAGACTCAGAGGCTCCACTGAGGCAAGGCATAGGCTTGGCTGGCCCAGAGAGGGCTCAGCCTGGTCAGAGTGCTCTCTCTGAGGGCTCAGGCCAGGCTGTAGGCCTGTCCCCAGAGGAGCTGCCTCAGGAAAGGCTCACTGTGTGAATGCAGAGGGGACCCAGGGGGGGAGGATCAAGGTCCATCTGCCTCACATGCCCTCCACCAAGCTCCCATGTGTTCGTTGATTAGCTCAACATTCGACAACTCTCCTTCCTGCTTCTGGGCAGACTCTGCAAGCTCACTGCAGGACCTGTAGAAGGCATGAGTTGAGTGTGGGCATCCTGCTCTGTGGAGTCTCTCCCAGCCAGCCCTGCCCCTGACTTTTCCCCTCCATCCTCCTCTCTGTACCTCAAGGTGCCCCATGAGGGCAGGCCACCCCGTAATGCCTGCGGCAGGGGGCCGCAGGAATTCGCCCCTTCCGCCAACATTCC
>NW_006785406.1:3847481-3855837 GCF_000442215.2 Lipotes vexillifer | reverse complement strand
GCCAAGATTCTGGGTTTCCCATGGCTTGAGCCGGAGGGTCCACAAGGGCAGGAACACAAGCGCAGCAGCCGCCACTCTTCTTCACGGTGAGGCAGGGATTTGGAGGGCTGGGCTTGTCTTATGTCCCCTGTAAACAGAAAGTCCCTGCTAAAGTAGTGCTCTCTGAAATGGGGTGTGTGTAGCCCCCTATACATGAGACAATCTATTGGGGCGTGGGGAGTTTATGCTAGCTTCCGATTATATTTACTCCTCATGCAAAAGATGAATAAGTTAACACTCACTCCTGTTTCATATGAGGATTGGCACTGCCTCCTACCTGGTCTGCAAGGCAGGCAGACGCATGTCATGGAGGGCCTTTGAGCTTCCTGAGGGAAGATGGGGAAAGCCTCACAAGGGGTGGGGTGGGGAAGGGGATGCTGGAAGGCTGTGACTCCCTGAACTGTCCTTTACTTTTGGCTTTTGTGGTTCCACATTTTGTGGTTTGCATATGCCCAGCAAAATGGATGTACAGATTAAGTAACGTGATTTAACTCATCAGATCTCACAAAATGCATGAGTGCCTTAGAAAGATTCCTGCAAAGAAACTAGACCTAGAAGATGATTCCGATATCACAAACACAGGTGAACTAAAATAAAATGGCACTACTGAGATATCTTCTAAGTCTAGTGTAAATTAGGGTAAATAAAACCAAAAACAGTGATAATCTGATTGGGTTGGATAAGTAACTTAAGAAAACCCTAAAATTATCTTGACTCTCTGGAATATGGACTTACATCTACTATCAGGAACTTTGCTCCTTCCCTAAGTGTATATTTTGCCTTGAGATATTTTTCATTGTGTATAAGGCAGAGTATATAGAGAGACATTTAAAAATGAGTGTTTCATCTTTGTCTCATTGTTTACAAATTTTCTATTCCTTTCATGATTGAAATATACACAATATTAGTTTAAAAAGTGTATATACATACATACATATATATATATATATATATATATATATATATATATATACACACACACACACAATGTACAGCCTCACTATTTTTCCAGATGAGGATGGGCAATCAAAATGGTTTGGAGACCACTTTTCTGGAGGGAGCCAGGGATGACCCAGGGCAATGAGATCAGGCCACATCCTCTCCTGGGTCCCTTTCTTTGTGTTCATGTATCACTTGTCCTGAGGGTCACAGAGTCTTGATCACATTCCAGGGCAGCTTCTTGTAGGAGAGACATTGTCTCTCCTGTGACTCTGTCCCTAGCCTAGGTGTCCAGCAGGCTGCATGAAGGGAAGGAAGGTTACCAGTCCAGGATCCTGTGCTCAGGAGGACACATGGGGAGGGACAGCTTGGGCTTTAAGGGCCCAAGAAGGAGCAGGATTTCTGGATACACCTGGGAACAAGTGAAAGAGGTTGAGCCTGTTGTCTTTGCCTTATTCTTCTCTCATACCCTCTCCCAGGAAGGTCTCTGCCTGTCATTCTCCTGTTCTGGTGTGCGTTTGGGGCAGTCCCTTCCTTCTTCCATCTGTAGAATGAGCACATAGATTGGTTCAGGACCAGCTGTGGCACCCTGGGATTCAGAAGCAGAGCCACCCCCGCCTCTTTCCGCTGCAACTCTGCTCCTGGCACAGAGCAAGCGCGCGTTAACAACGGGGTGATTTTTCTTTAATTCCCTTCCAGTCAGCATTTTTGTGTTGGATTCCACCCACGGGTCTGTCCCAGAGGTCAGGAAATGAGGTGATCAGCCTGAGCGAGGAATGAAGGGGGAGGGCTGAGGGGCGATTGGGCAAGCGGGCTGCACAAACAAAGGGGGTCAAAGATTGTGCTTGGCCAGCCCCGCGGGGGATAAAGGGGCGCGGGGCGCAGGGAGGTGGCCCAGAAGCCGGTCCGTCTGTGCTCGGCACTCCGCTTCGCAGACCCGGGAGGATGAGGCTCGCCGTCCGCGCTCTGGTAGCCTGCGCGGTCTTGGGTGAGTGCGGTCGCTGGGAAGGCCCGCAGAGTCGCCGGCCCGGGCGCCCCCTAATACCGGAGCCCGCCACACCATCCCTGGGCTCCGCGCTGGAGCTGGAAGCCCGGACCTTTCCTTCGCTTCTCCCCGCCGCACCCTTGCATCTGCTTCATCACTGCCTCAGGGACAGCTCTGCGCTTGCGCGCACCTTCTGGTTCTGCCTGTGCCTCTGCCACCGTTTCACCCCCTCCTTGCTTCCTCCTCGTGTCCAGAAAACCTTGTAGTAGCGGAACACAATAAATTAGAGCACTTCCATCACGGTTTATCAAATCCCTTTGCTGCGGTCTCAATCAGGTCCAAACTGCTTAGGATGGCATTCAAGGCCTCTCCAGATCTGGTCGCACCTCCACTGATAGTCTGATGTCCCATGGGTGCCCTTGGTGCTGACCATGCCCCACTAATGAGGCAGGGCAGTTGAAGGGTTTGGA
This sequence comes from Lipotes vexillifer, assembly GCF_000442215.2. Lineage (NCBI taxonomy): Eukaryota > Metazoa > Chordata > Mammalia > Artiodactyla > Lipotidae > Lipotes > Lipotes vexillifer. The sequence continues at coordinate 3,853,404 of NW_006785406.1, read as the reverse complement.
GCATGGGATTTGAAGCCAAACTTTTTGCGTCCCCAGCGGTGAGGAGGGTAGTACAGCCTGGCCTGGAAAGGTCCCGTGAGAGTAAGTGAGGCCGTGGATCCAGGCATTAGTGGAGTGGACTTTGCTGCACACATCTGTGCTTCGGAGCCTGTCACTGTTAGGCCCCCTTTGTCCAACTTTTGCTGGCCACTCGTGGTGCATTTATAATACCTTTGGAGCCTTCTGTGTTTAGTTACTTGTCTTTCCTGAAAAAGTTAACCCTTGAGAGTCGACCCACCTTGCTTGCCTTTGCCTACCCACCCAGCCCCCAATCCTAACCTCAGAGAATCTCACAGGGCTGTGGAAGGTAAATGCATGACTGAGGACAAATTCCTGCCTTTGGGATCTCAGGAGGGGCAGTTTGGGGAGGGCCTGGAGGAGTGGTTTTTGGGAGAGTCTGCCACTGACTCCTTGTTGCCTCCCTTGATATCCCATGGGCAGAGGTGGGATAAAGGGTGGTAGGGGGACAGGCTTCCTGTGGCCCCTCTTTTTCCATCCTGGAGAACTGTTCCCTCCCCCTCTCTTGCTTTGTGCATTGTGAATATTCATCCGCTTCCTTGAGCCAGCCCTGTGCTGTTGATCCACAGAGTGGAGATGACAGAGGGCTTTGCGGACAGTGCCAAATGCTCATATCATGGGGACAACACATCTGCAACCCCATGGATTAATCGCTACAGACATGGCTGGCTTTAGCTTCTCATAGTGGCAGCCAAAAAGCCTAATGGTAAAATTGAGGGAGGGGTCATTGGAAACAGAGAGAAACATTGAATATGTGGAGTTTCTAGTTATTCTTGGAACAGAGGATGACAGATGAGCATCACAGGCAAATTTATTGCCTCATCAATCATGTACCCCTATGTACTGGCCAAGCACATGGAAAACAACTCAGAATGTTATCTTCTTTTGTTCCCTGGGCAGAGACCAAAGTCTGGAGACCTGATTTCTAGGCCAGTCTCAGCTACTAACAGGCTGGGTAACCTAGGGTAAAGCATCACTCTCTGAGCCCAGTTCCCTCATCTCTAAAAGATACTAATTACTGGATGATGCAATTCCTTCCCTGCTGGCTTCCCAGAGTTGTAGCATTGAGCCAACACCTTGACGTAGCTAAAAATCCCCTGTGTATCCTGAAGCTTGTATTCCATGGCAGGCCACGGGTCATGAGGTGAATGAAGGAGGCTCAGAGAACACAGAGGAGCAGCTTATTGTCTCCAGTTGAGAGCTGATAGTCAAGTCGGCGTCCCTCTGGCCAGCACAGTCTGGTCAGTGGGAAACTAAGAGGCCATTAGGGTGCCTGTCACTCATCCCCAGACTCAGAATGCAGTGGAAACTGTGTCCCTTGTTGTTCACGGACAGGAGTGGGAGTGGACAGGATGGAGGGGAAGTAGGCTTCACGACCCTCCAGAGGGCGCTGCTGTCTCTCCCACTGGCACAGGGACCTCTGACCTCTCTCCCCTAGGGCTGTGTCTGGCTGTCTCAGAGAAAACTGTGAGGTGGTGCACCGTTTCAAGTCATGAGGCCAATAAGTGCTCCAGTTTCCGTGAAAATATGAATAAAGTCCTCACTAATGCTGGTCCTTTTGTCTCCTGTGTGAAGAAGACCTCCTACATCGATTGCATCAAGGCCATCATGGTAAGTCGTGGCTGCCTAAAGGAGAGCAGAAGAAAATCCATACTTTCTCTTTCTCCTGTTGTTTTGGAATCATTCTGTACTCACAGGTAGGAGGCTGCTGTGTGGGGCAGTCAGCCCCTAGTGCTGGTAAAATCACTTTAGAAATGGAAATATGAGCAGTCACCTTTAATGAGTCTTAAAGCAAAATCTAACATGTTCTGAAAGGGGACTCTTTTGAGCCACCAAATTCTCTGAACTCAGAGAAGAAAACAAGAATACATGCTATCAAAATGACCATGTAACACTATTTTGGAGGTTCCTGATGCATCACAAGAAGTAGATGAATGGTACACACAGGGAAGAGGAATACATAGTCATGATCGCAGTTGATAGCTGATCCTTTTGACTCTTCTAGGTTTTCCAAAATACTCTTCACTCCTTTAACATTGTTCCTGCACATTTGAACGTGTGTCAGACCCTGTGCTGGGCAATGGGGCTGCAGTAGTGAATTTAAACACACATGCTCCTTACTTTTGAGGAGTTTACAGTCTAGTCAGGAGAGAAGAAAAACATGCAAACAAGTAGACGTGAAATTTCAAATTGTGTCATGTACAATGGAGGGAAAGAAACAGAACTTTCAGAGGAAACTTGCTTTGGCCTGGGTGTCAGGGACAATCTCTCTGAGAGGGAGCAATGAACCTGAGACCCCAGGGATGAGCATGGGTAAGCCTGCCAAAAGCTATGGTAGAATACGCCAGGTAGTGAACCATAGCATGTGCAAAGGGCCTGAGACTGGGGGGAGCTGGGCTTGTTTGAGTTTCTGTAAGGAAGGTAGGGTGACTGGAGCAGAGCAAGCAGGAGACTGGAAGGAGGAATGAGGTGGGAGAGGTAGACTCAGCCAGATGGAGCATGATTAACTCAAGGAATCAGTGATTTGGTATAAACAACTGGTCTGGTGTGTGTGTGTGTGTGTGTGTGTGTGTGTGTGTGTGTGTGTGTGTATTGAACCTCAGTTACTATCATGGCTTAATTATAACTCTTGATTTATGACATAATTTCAGCTTTGGTGTATGCATACCCCTCTTTGTTTTTAAATATGTTAATAATATAAAATAATATTATCCACAAACCCACCAGAGGTTCTCAAAACTTCATCACTGCCAATAGCTTATTTCTAGGGCTACTGTGTGGCAGCATTGGATTCTATGGGAACAACACCACTTGGGGTAGTGTAAGCCACTGGCCCTACTTACAACTAGTGTGTGTTTCCCCATCCAGCGCAAACAGAATCCTAAAACTTTCTTGCCTTTTATTTTAATTTAAGACATAGAGGTATGTGCGGATGATTGTATAGTTTTGCTTCTTAAAATATTTTATAAACATGCCATCGCTATGTGTTGTCTTCTCATACTTGCTTTTCCCTCCTCAATATTATGTCAGGTTTTCACACACGTTGTGAATATAGCTATTGTTCATTCATTTTCAGAGCTCTACAGAAGTCCATTGTGTTAGTATACCACAATTTATGTTTTCTTTTCTGGTCATAAGACATTTGGATTTTTTCCAGTTTTTTGTTATTCTAATCAGTGTTTGTGGAATACTTTTATACAAATCTCCTGGGACACAAGAATTACTAGTTTCTCTTTAATGTATATGTAGGAGCAGAGTTTCTGTGCCATGGGATATGTGAGTATTTGACTTTGAAGACGATGCCAAATGTATTTGGTTTTTAAGCAAATCCAATGTGGTTATTCCAATTTCCACTCTCACCAGCAGTGTATGAGAGCATAACCCATATCATTCTTGGTGAATTTGGTATTTTATTATTATGAAAAAAATCACTATCTCTGGCAGTACTTCTTAACTAAACTCTATTTTTCTGATATTAGCATACATACCACATCAACTTGCTTTTGGTTAGTATCCTCTTCCTATATCTCTTTCCATTCCTTTATTTTCAACTTTCTGTGTGCTGATCTTTCAGGTGTGTCTTTTGAAAATTGTATATTGCTGGATTTTGTTTATTAATGAAATCTGACAATCTTATTTATTTTATGTGGTAAATTTACACCATTAATAAATTATTTTTTTTTAATAAATGAATTTATTTATTTATTTTCTTTGTTGGCCGTGTTGGGTCTTCTTAGCTGCACACAGGCTCTCTCTAGTTTTGGCGAGCAGGGGCTACTCTTCGTTGTGGTGCATGGGCTTCTCACTGAGGTGGCTTCTCTTGTTGAGGAGCAAAGGCTCTAGGCACGTGGGCTTCAGTAGTTGTGGCACACGGGCTCAGTAGTTGTGGCTCGTGGGCTCTAGAGTTCAGGCTCAGTATTTGTGGCACGTGGGCTTAGTTGCTCTGTGGCATGTGGGATCTTCCCGGACCAGGGCTCGAACCCGTGTCCCCTGCATTGGCAGGCGGATTCTTAACCACTGAGCCACCTGGGAAGCCCAAATTATTATTTTTATTATTGATAAATTTGTACTTATTTCTGCCATTTACTTTTTGATTTCTCTTAGTCCTGCTTTCCCTCTGATTTCTGATTTTTCCTTTTCTGATTTTTAAAAATAGAGTTCGTACATGTGTGTTCATTTGGATTGTTTTCCCTTTATTCCACTTTCCCCCTACTGAAAGTAAATTTAAACAATTTATATATTTTAATGACTTCCTTTAAATTTTTACTGTACAATTTTAGCTTAACACAATGTTAATAGTAAAATAATCTTGACCGTTATGTCCTTCTGAAACAGCAAAAGAACTCTGGAATATGGTAGCTCAGACTTTGCTCTTCCCTGCGTAGATATTACTATTTGATATTTTATGTCTATCTTTTTTTAACCCTGGAATGTAGATACTTCATGTATTTGTTGGCAGTATACATAAAATACTATATAAATATATATTTATATATGTGTGTGTGTGTGTGAGTGTGTGCATGTGTAAGTTTGTGTATGCACCCAAAAGTTCAGAAAGAGGGAGAGAGAGAGAGGCAGAGAGAGAAATTTGGACTTGTTTACATTTTTGCCATTTCATCTGTTTACCATTCCTTCTTTTTTTTTTTTTAAGTTTAAAAAATTTTTTGGCTGAGCTACGTGGCTTGCGAGATCTCAGTTCCCCAACCAGGGATCGAATCCAGGCCACGGCAGTGAAAACACTAAATCCCAACCACTAGACCACCAGGGAACTCCCTACTGCCCCTTTTTTTGTTTTGCGGTACGCGGGCCTCTCACTGCCGTGGCCTCTCCAGTTGCGGAGCATAGGCTCCGGACGCGCAGGCGCAGTGGCCATGGCTCATGGGCCCAGCCGCTCCGCAGCATGTGGGATCTTCCCGGACCGGGGCACAAACCCGTGTCCCCTGCGTCGGCAAGCGGACTCTCAACCCCAGCGCCACCAGGGAAGCCCACTATCCCTTCTTATATTTCAGACCATCCTTCTGGGACAAGTTTTCCTTTTGAAATGTGTTCTTTTGGTGATACTTTAGAGTCAGTATCTTGGTGTTAAACTCTCTCCATTGCTTGCTTGTTTGTTTTCTCTGAAAATGCTTTAATCTTCCCCTTATTGTTGAATGGTAATTTTGCTGAATGTATAATTCTAGTTCGATATTTTTACACTATTTAAAAATACCATTCCACTGTCTCCTGACTTCCACTGTAGTCGTTGAGAAGTCTGATATTATCCTATTATTCCCTCAGTCATCTCTCTGGAAAACTTTGAGATTTCATGTCCTTGGTTGGTGATGTTCCATAGATCGCTATGATATTTCCAGTTGTAGAAATCTTGTTACTTATCTTGCTTAGAGTATGTTGGATCTGTGGAATCATGTTTTTCACCAGTTCTGGAAAATTTCCTGCCATTATCTCTTTAAATACTGCCTTTTCTTTAGTTCCTTTTTTTTTTTTTTAATTCTAGGATTCCAAGAAAACACGTTAGGCCTTCTTTAATCTAGCTTCCATATCTTTTAATCCCTCTTTCATAATTTCAGTCTCTGCACCTCTTTTTTGGCAGCATCCGGGATGAATTCTTCAGATATAGCCTCTAGTTTCCTAATTCTCAATTTAAACATGTCTAATCAACTTGTTGCCCATTGATTCACTTTTTTTTTATTTCAACAAGTATATTTTTTGCTTCTAGAAGTACCAGTTTAAACAGCTTTTCTTTTTTATTCCTGATAATTTCCTTTCTATGCTTATCTCTGTGATTGTAGCCTTCACTTTGTGCATAAAGCACATATATAGCTCTTCTCCATTGTTTCTGACCATTCCAACATCCACAACCCTTGAG
>NW_006785406.1:3813416-3847471 GCF_000442215.2 Lipotes vexillifer | reverse complement strand
TCCTGCTGATGCCTATGCATTGTGGCTTACCTTCTGTTGGGTTTGTTTATCTGCACCTGGGAATTCATACTTGACTTTAATCCTGCCCCTCCCTGCTGGTTCAGTTTCCCTCCAGAATCCCTGTTGCTCTCGTGGACTCCATGAGTTAGGCCTTGGATCCTTGGTTCCTGAGCCCCTGAGGCCCCAGTGATTCCTGCCCAGGATCCTGGTGTCTGGGCCAAAAAAGCCCCAACCTCACTGCTCTAGGATAAGCTCTTATTTGTTTACTCATTTATTTTTATTCTGTGGTGTGTGGGGTGGGTGGGGACAGTCTCTGGAGGTTTCACCTACCTTTTGAGATACCAAGAAAGCCATAAAGATTGTTTCATATATGGAGTCTAGTTGTGGAATAAAAGAGTCCTTCACCATTGTGAATGTATTTAATGGCACTGAAATGTACTCTTAAAAATGGTTAAATGATAAATTTTATGTTGTTATTTAATTACAATAAAACAACAAAAACAATTCCAACTATTGAAAGAAAAGTTTCAGCTAGACAAATATATGGTTTGGCTTACATTATTATTTTATTTCATTTAGAAATACTATTACCTTATTATGTATCTATAACATGACACAGATCATAGAGCTATAGTCCCTGCCTTGTAAGTTAATCCATAAATAGTAAGAACTATTTATGGAGTACTAGCAAGGGCTTCAAGAAAAATCATTTTGATTAAAGATATTTGAAGCAAGAAAAAAAGCAAGAAAAGTATGTTATGAAGTGTCTATATAAAAGATGGTGCTTCTCATTTCAAGAGAAAATAAATTCTAGACCTAGTGGGAAGGTATCTATAATATTGGTTATAGTGAACCAAGTGAACTATTGGTTTAAAGATGAGAGTTAGTGGAAGCAAAAACTAAAAATGAAAACAAAAATCCCAGCAAGTAACAGTAAATGGGAGAAATAAACCCACACTACATGGATTCAAATCCCAGCTCCATGACTTACTAGCGATGTGGCCTGGTGGGGTGACTTAAACTTTCCGGGCCTCTATTTTTTAATGTGTAAAATGGAGCTGAGTTGGACAGTGGTGTCTGTGTAGTTGATTAAATGAACAATCAGCCATAATGGAAGTAATAATTAGCATTTAACACTCAGTTCAGAGTATAAGCTAGAAGTTAAAGCCAGAGAAAGCACCCGTCCCTGAACAAAAGACTCCTGCAGTTATATGGACCCAGGACAGGAAGAAAAAGTGCTGAGTACTGAATCAGAGTGGAAAAGGATGTCTTCAAGGCTCCCCTTCCCCATAGAGAATTCTCCAGAGAGGCATGTGAGAACGATCTCAGCAGAAGGCCCAAAATAAAGAGGTCACCAAATGAAAGGACCTGAACTTGAAATGTCAGTATGTGTAACAGCATGGCCAGGCAGAGGGACCTGAGTCCTTGACTGCAGCCCCTTCAGAGCCTGTGGTGCATGGGCTGTGCACCCAATCTGGTGTTGGGGGGGCAGCTTTCCCCCAAGAGGCCTGCTGGTAAAGCCTCTGTAATTTAGGTCAGTCTTGAAAGATCACGATAGTTTTCTGGGCCAGCAGCTGGACTCCTCACCAGGGAAAACAGAAAAACGATCCATTCTTTCTCTTTGCAGGAATTAAGGAATATGGTGGCCAAATCCCCTCACCAGGGAGGTAGAGTTAACTGAAGCTTGTGGTGGTGTGCAGTTAGCTATTGGCCAAACTGAGGGTTCTTCTGGCCCCAGATCCAAGGAGCACCACCCAACTATAGATAGACCTTGCTCAGAAGTAAGGGCTTCATCAGACTCTGGTCTGTTCTCTTTCAGGAAAATGAAGCAGATGCTGTGACGTTGGATGGTGGTTTGGTATTTGAGGCAGGCCTGAAGCCCTACAACCTGAAGCCTGTAGTGGCAGAGTTCTACGGCCCAAAAGATAGTAAGTTCTCCCCGGGGACCCAGGAAGGTGTTTGTGGCCCTTGTTCTCTCCCCATAGATGCTGAGTCTTGTCTCATTCAGGCAGGTAATGGAGATTAGCTACTGATGAGCTTTCCCCAGGGGGCAGTGAGTGGGGAATGAGGGGCCCTATCAACCACCACAGCCACAACTCAAGGCCTCTGGGAGCTTTGGGCTGTTTGAGGACTGGTGCTCAGGACACTGACCTCCTGGGCGGGCTGTGTGCAATCTGAGCTGAACCACTGGGGTTTAAATGTGTAAAGAGCAGTTCTCCAAGGACCACAGGTGCCACACGCAGGGGAGAGACCACACAGGAGCACGAACTTGGAGCCCTGACAGCTTTGCATCTCTTCTGAGAGCAACTCCACTGTCCCTGGGCCTGTGTGAGGGACAAAAATACTTAGAGAAAGTCAGGAATGTGGCCTCTGTTGCCATAGTTCCAGTTTCCAGGGGAGCTTGGCTTGGTAGTTGTAGGCAGACACTTCCTGCAAGGCCTGGGTAGGCAATAGCATTGGGGCATGTGTGCATGTGGCTTCTTGCTCCTGGGTTTGCCTGGAGGGTTGTTACAAATGTCTCCTCTGTGGTTCTTTCTTTCCCATGTAAGCCTAGGAAAGTTTTTCTGATCCTTCCCTCTTTAGAAGCCAACCCAACATAAATGTTACCTCTGGGTTCCCCTTCCCTACTCAGGAGCCCGGTAGTGATGAACAGTGCTTCTCTCTGGGGCCCAGTTTGAGAGTCTTTCATCCACGCTCTCCCTTTGCAGACCGGCAAACTCAGTATTACGCTGTGGCCGTGGTGAAGAAGGGCACTGGGTTCGGTCTGAAAGAGCTCAAAGGCAAGAAGTCCTGCCACACAGGCCTTGGCAGATCTGCTGGGTGGAACATCCCCATGGGCTTACTTTACTGGGACTTGCCTGAGCCACATGAATCTCTTCAGAGAGGTAAGCAGGCAGGAGGGTGAGTGCCCTCAGCAGGCATCTCTTCCTCAGATGCCCACAGGGGCCACACTGGCGTCACTCAGACATGATCAGGTGATGATATGTGATGACTCTGGGAGTGGAGGTGGGAGGTTAAACAGCGTTAAACTGGCAGGTCTGCTGCACCAGCAGCCATTAGGGGCTGTCACAAGTCCTTTTATCTCTGAGCTCCTGACACCCCACCAGAGGTTGTCCTGAGGAGTGGGGGGAAGGGAACAGAGGGCTTCAGTCAGGGCCAAGGCTGCTGGGCCCCACTGTCCACATCCCTGGGGTGCTTTCCTGTCTGTGGCTGATGCTTTTCCCATTCTGCTGGAGCTTTCCCTGGTGGCCATCTGCTGGCCATGAACTTGTGCACCTCTCCAGGCGGGTCCTCCATTTCTCAGGCATGGATCCCAGAGGAGACCTCTCTCTGAGCTGTTCCAGTCTGACAAGGCAGGGAGGGGGGCTGACGGTGACCTGGTCTTGGAGGGTGGCTGACACAAGCCTGGTTCTTGGGGAGGGAGGAGGGAGGAAAGGGGTTAAACTCACCCCTTTTTGGAAACCCTTAATCTTGAAGAGTGAACGCTTGTAAAGGCAAACTGGGTCTGGGGGTGCTGGTTTTGTCTGGGTCTCTCTGTCCCATCATGAGCCTAAGCTGGGAGCTGTAAGTGCTTCTGGCCAGGCTGGCTCACACCCTGTGCTTCTGTGTCTCCGTGTTGAGCAGCAGCGGCCAGTTTCTTCGCGGGCAGCTGTGTCCCCTGTGCGGATCAGTCGTCCTTCCCCAAACTGTGCCAACTGTGTGTGGGGAAAGGGACGGACAAGTGCGCCTGCTCCAGCCATGAACCGTACTTTGGCTACTCAGGGGCGTTCAAGTGAGTGAGACCGGCTTCTGCTCCATCCGGGCTCCTAAGTGTCCAATGTCCTTGGCTGGAAATCTCCCCTGGCCCACAGCACAGCCCAGTCTGCCAAGGGGCAACCAGGGGGCCTAATTGCCTCAGTGACACAGCTGGGACTCCCCAGGCCAGGCCGGGCCAGTGCATACTCTCTTCGTGTGACATTGACAAGGAAGCCCTCTCCTGGGGCTCCTCTTTCTGTTTCCCCAGAGTTCTCTCACTGGACTAGGCAGAGCCTGAAATGACGGGCACGGCCCTAGTGTCCACGCTGCTCTTCACTGCGGCAGCGCTGGCCGCTCAAGGCGCTGGCCTCTCTCCTGACTCCTCTCACCGTCCCTGTGCAGGCAGCTCATGTGGCTGATTTCTTGCTCCCTCTCCTCCCTTGGTTATCCTCTAAAGTTTTAGAGCCAGCCAAGGGCACCTTTCCTCCCTCAAGAGACACTATGCCTTTATCCTCCACCAGAAGTTTGAAAACGCTTTTCTCATTGAGACATCTTCAGTGCCTTTCTGATGCTTTGGGGCACATGGTGAGGGTCCTCCAGCTCCTGTGAGCTCACCCCCCTATCTCCATGGTACCCTGGATATCAGTGCCCCATGGTGCTCCCTCAGCTGTGGGTCTTCGTAGAGGCCTCCCCCAGGCCCTGCCCTTTCCCCGAGGCTGGACAGTGTGGTCAGACCCTCAACCTGAGAAGAAGGGCCAGCCCTGCAGGAACCCTCCTAATGTGTCTCCTCCCCACAGGTGTCTGATGGAGGACGCTGGGGAAGTGGCCTTTGTCAAGCACACCACGGTATTTGGTAGGTGACAGGAGAAGCATCTGCAGGTCCCTTCAGGCAGAAGGCCGTCCTTTTCTTCCTGCCTTCTACATGCTTAGTAGTCAGACATGAGCATCGTGTATTCCTCCTTTCTCACTGCTGGGGTGTTTACCTGCGCAGAGGCGTGTGCCTGTGGGGTCCCCAGCTGGACTCCTGGGCTTCATCCTATCGTTCAACTTCCTAGACACTGGGACCCTTCCTCCTGGTCAGTGTTGCAATAGCAAAGGATTGGGACGAGGTCTGGCCGGCCTTGGCCTGTAGTCAGCCTGCTGAGATGAGACCTCTCGTGGGGTGTGGGCAGTCACCCCTGCACGGGACATCAGAAGATTTACCTGTAAACTGGCTGTGGGATCCTGAGCAAGTCAGTTTTCTTCTGGCCCTCAGTGTTTACTCCAGGCTTCTCGGCTCACACAGTTTATGATTCAGTGGGGTTTTGCAAGGGAGCAGAAGGGGCACCACACCTCACGCTCTGCCTGCCGTCAGCTCACGTGGGCTTCCCTCCCCCAGAGAACCTGCCTAACGAGGCTGACAAGGACTATTATGAGCTGCTCTGCAGGGACAACACCCGGAGGCCTGTGGACGAGTACGAGAGGTGCCACCTGGCCCGGGTCCCTTCCCATGCCGTCGTGGCCCGAAGCGTGGGCGGCAAGGAGGACTTGATCTGGGAGCTTCTTAACCAGGCCCAGGTATCGAATCACCGTCCTCTTTCCTGCTTAGCAGTTCCTGCTTGGGTTTGGGGCATTTTCCTGCACTCCCTTCTTGCCACTGTAGAATCCCTCCTGTGTTCAGGATACAGTGGGGACCATGCCACACACCATCCACTTGTAAGAAAGCACCCAGCAAGCCTTCTTGGAGTTGCACAGAGCCTAGTCCTGCATTATCATCTGTCAGACCCTTACGTTCTGGACCAGTGACACGAAGCTGCTCCTTTTTGCTCTATTCCATATCTCTCCCGTTGGAAAGGAAATGATCTCTCTTCCAAGGTCCTTCAGCCTGACTGCAAGGGAGCTGCACACACAGCCAGCTTTCCTTCCCTAGAGCAGCAGAACGCCAACTTTCTCTTATCCGGCCCTCCCATCTGTTCATCTGTCCATCGAGGCACACCGTGTCAACCTCTGAAGGAGATGTGTTTCTTGCACTCAGTGAGCTGTCATCCAGCCAGGGAGACAGGCACAGAAACACATTCAGTGAAATTGGGCGTTTGTTATATGGCCCAAGAGGGCTGTGAATGGAGAAGGTGCTGGGTGGGAAAGACCTGGTCCGACTGCCCTCTCTCCTGGCATCTTGAAAATTTCACTTTTTAATTTAGTTTCCTGAGTTTTAAAATTTTCTTCAGTCCCATTTTGCAGCGTCCCTTGTTGCTGTAGCCATTCAGGTCTGTGTTTTTACCACACACAGGAACATTTTGGCAGAGGTACCTCTGAAGACTTCCAGCTCTTCAGCTCCCCTCATGGGAAGGACCTGCTGTTTAAGGACTCTGCCAATGGGTTTTTAAAGATTCCTCCTAAGATGGACTCCTGGCTGTACCTGGGATATGAGTATGTCACTGCTCTCCGGAATCTAAGAGAAGATACACGTAAGTGTTTGGGAAGGATCGTGTGGCTCTAGGAGCTTGGAAAACTGGTGAGGGTGGGCACCAGCAATAGAGTCTTTCCAGGTATTGAACACCTGTCCCCACAATCCTTTGTCTGCCCTTCCTGTGCAGCCCAGTGTTAGATGAATGCTAAATGGCATCACCAAAGGGAATTAAAGGAAATTCATGCTTAAAATGATTTGTATTGATACCAGCACTGTTTCCCTTGTATAAATCAAGTCTACCCTGCCCACTTTGTGAAGCCAGTTAGCCTGGCACGAAGTAAGTCAAATAGAATGAAATTGCTACAGATGTGCACATCTGAAGCCAATGCTATGGTCAACATGTGCCATGGTGAAGCTGGAGCTTTAGACAGGTCGATCCTGCTTCTGAATTTCCTTGGGTCATTGGGGATGTGTTTGAACATTCATTCATTCAACAGACATGTATTGACCACCTATCTATAAACTGTGCAACGTGCTGGGCATATAATGGTGAGTCAAAGATATATTAAATTCTGCTGTCATGGAACCTTCATCCCAGTGGGGAAGACAAATGTTGAAGGAATAGTCACTCCATTGAATGATCAATTAAAAATGAGAGATTTCCTCAGCAGAAGGAAAACTAAAACAAAAACCCAGAACAAAATATCATGGCTCTAGAAGAGTGCAAAACAAAGAAAGACAGGTCCCGGAATTGAGGTAAGGCTTCCCTGAGGAAGTGCCTCTTGAGCTGCGTCTGAAAGTTGGGTAGGTGTCCATTTATTCAGCCATCATTTATTGTACTGACCATGAGGCAGGCACTAAGGGTGCCATGGAGAACAAGACGGGCATGACCCTTGCCCTGGCCAAGCTTATGTTCTCCTGCAGGGAACAGACAATAAATAATGAATAAATATATAACAACAGCTCAGATGGTTAAGTGCTATTTCTAAACAAAGAGGGGAAAAAAAACAAACCCAGCCTGAAGTGATAGAGTGCCTTGGGGTCGGGAGGAAAGTTGACTTCTCATAAGAAACAATTTTAAGTTAAATCTAAATGATAAGAAGCCAACTAAGAGACTGTTATTACCTTTGATTTCTAAGAGATTAATTCCTTGAATGGGATCTGTTTGTGCATTGCTGAAAAATCCCAGCATTTTCAGGCAACATCTGGGCCTCTTCTAATCTCTGGTTCTCTTCCTTATGTCCTAGGCCCGATCGCCTCAAAGGGTGAATGCAAGAAGGTGAAGTGGTGTGCAGTGCACCACCTGGAGAGGGACAAGTGTGATACGTGGAGTGTGAACAGTAACGGGAAAATAGAGTGTGAATCAGCAGAGAACACTGAAGAATGCATCGCCAAGATAATGGTACGTCACTCCTGCCTCTGTAGGGCAGCATCCCTGCCACTGTTGCCCACCTGTCCCCAAGGGTGAGTGAGTATTCCTGGAAATGACACGAAAAGCCTGGTTCCAAGGAACCTTGCCCTCACTGTGGGAGACCAGCCCCACCGGAGCCTCAGGACCTTTGAGCTTCTGGATCTGAAGGGCTCCTTAGAGCTTGTTTCCTCCTAGTGTTAGCACCCGGCGGAGGGCAATCTGAGCCATGTCTGCTTAGGGAGGCTGGACCTGAGTGTGGGTGTGCCTGAAACACACGGTGTGCCATGGCAAGTGAGACAAGTGTGACAGGGTCGTGTTATTGTGCAAGCAGGTAAAAGTTTAGCCTTGTTGATCACAAGAGCATTCCATATTTGCTTGTAGATAATGTTGAAAAATTGGAGGATATAAAGAAGAAAATACATAAAAACTAATTGTAACCTTATAACTCAGAGAAAATCCTGTTAACTGGGCTCATATCATACATACCATTTACTCTCTTTTCTCACCTAATCTTATCTAGGGAGCTTTTCCCTTGTCACAAGTCATTCTTTGAAAACGTGATTTTTAAAAATATATTTTAAAATATATTTTAGTTTATTTTTGAAAGAATATACACTATTCTGTTTACAGTGGTATGTCTGGGGACCAAGTTTATGGGGGAATTTCATTTATTATTTTTCTTTTTTCTTTTTTTTAAATTTAAATTTTTATTTTTATTTTCCCTTACGGTTTATTATAGGATGTTGAATATAGTTGCCTGTGCTATACAGTGGGACCTTGTTGTTTATCTGTTCTATGTATAACAGTTTGCATCTGCTAACCCCAAACTCTCAACCCATTCCTTCCCCAGCCCCCTCCACCTTGGCAACCACAAGTCTGTTCTCTATGTCTGTGAGTTGGCTTCTGTTTTGTAGATAAATTCATTTTGTCATATTTTAGATTCCACATATAAGTGATACCATATGGTATCTGTCTTTCTCTTTCTGACTCACTTCACTTAGTATGATAATCTCTAGGTCAATCCATGTTGCTGCAAATGGCATTATTTCATTCTTTATTATGGCTGAGTAGTATTCCATTGTATATATGTACCACATCTTCTTTATCCATTCATCTATTGATGGACGTTTAGGTTGTTTCTATGAAAACATGTTGATAGCTTAATGTTGATAGCTATTCCAGAGTGTGGATGTGCTACAATTTGTTGAGCCATTTGCTTGCTATTGAGCATTAAGTTTGGTCCTATCTTATTGATATTATGAATCACACTGGCGTGCTTTTGCCCACTTACACATTTTGCCCAAATAGTTTCCCACATATCTGATTATTCCTTTAGAGTATATTCCTCAAAAGTATATTTCTAAGCCCAATGGGAAGCTTGGCAGTCTTGTTGAAATTTGGGGCTTATTAGCTCTATTAGATGATTATATCTAACAGATCATTTGAGTTTATTTGGCTCATTCATTAAAGATCTTGTATTGACCAGGCACCAAAATAGCACCCAGCCAATGTGGCCGAGATTCGGGTCTGGGGCCCCCATCAGGAGGCACTCTATGCCACAGACACAGCCCTGAGTCTCTGACTCCGCTCATTTGTCTTACAAATGAGAATTCTTGGTGTCAGAAGGGTGTTGTGAGAGTGTCTCTGGGACAGTCTGCCCTATGAGGGGACAGGGAGACTGAATGTGGGTCTTTCCTTCTGAAGAAACTAAGCAAAGCACCCAGAGTTGATCATCAGTTCATCATGGTTTGGGTGAAAATGGGAGTACACTTTATTTTCTATGTTGAGTGTGTCTGACTGATCCTTTGGGGGTCCAGTACCAGCAGCTTCTGTCTCCCTGGGCCTTCATGACCTGTGCTGGCAAGGCTGCTTCAAGGAAACAGCTTGGAGGGCATTTGGGACAGAAGATGGTCTCTTTTCACCTGCTGTGATGTGCTGTGTCTTTGCAGAAAGGAGAAGCTGATGCCATGAGCTTGGATGGAGGCTACGTCTACATAGCAGGCAAATGTGGTCTGGTACCTGTCCTGGCAGAGAACTACCGTAAGTGGAAGGGGCTTCTCTCAGTGTTGCATTTCCCCTGGGCCATGGAGAAAGGAAATGGAAAATCACAGCCTGATTTATGCCACATGGGCCATAAAGCTCTTGCTTACTGAGCACCTCCTACTTCCTAGGCTCTGGGCTCCCTCATCTCTAGTCCCCAACAATTTTCTTGAAGGATGGGATCTTCTATCATACCTCCCACAAGGGAGTTGGAGGCTTTGCACTGGGAAGTTCTAGCTAAAAGTGACCCCTCTGCAGAGGACGTCTAGATTCTCAGTTGGGATTCCTGGCAGGTCTTCTTGATTCCAAACCTCACACTTCTCCTGTTGCCCTGGTGCAGGGATTCAAGTACAGTTGGCAGAGACCACTGTGGCCACAGGATAGATAGAGTGGGAAAACTTGAAATTTACAATTTTGGACTACATTCCAGAGGCCAGGGAGCTAAAGTGAACTTGCATAATCCAGACAGCCTGGACCTTTTGGGAACTGGTGATATGTAGACAGTTTCCTGGCTCTTTTAATTCTGAGCTGCACATGGTAAAGACAATTTCCAAAATCTATAAATGAGTATTTAGTGACTTCTTCGTTTTTCTCCTCTACAGAAAATAAGGGCCCAAATTGTAAAACCACACCAGAGGAAGGTGAGTTGAGATTGGTAACCTCATGAGTTTAAGATAAATTCCCACTGCTTTTGGGAAAGGGTAAGGTAAGTTTAAATTCAAATCAACAGTAGATAAGAGACCAATTTTCGGAATGCAAAGGAATCATGGAAGTAGAGTAACTGGCAATGATGATTACTTTTTTACACTTGCTATGACTTGCACATGGGAATTTTCATTTAATCCTATAAGGTATGTCTTGTTGTCCTCTAAGGATGCATAAGAGGACCAACAGCTCAGAGAGATTACAAGTTGTCTAGACTCCAACATCCAGCAAGCAAATACAGGCCCTCCCCACCACTCCTGACTGCCTCGCATTGCACGAGGCCAGCAAAGTTTTAGATGAGAGTTAGCACCAGCCCAGGAGCCTTGCTGATACGTGCCTGGCTGGGCTGAAGGGAGAGGCTCATACCAGCAGATGTCTAGGGGCATGTGATTGCTCAGCCCCCCAGCCAGAGCTAGGCCCAGGAACCCAGGCCAACCTGGCTCTCACCCAGCGCTCTGGCTGGGGTGGATCTGGAAAGATGTGGCAGGAGCAAGACAGGAAATCTTATCAAAGTGGGCTCTGGGGCCCACACTCAGGTCCCTGCAGGTCATTTCCAGCCATTAGTGTGCAAGTCTGTCCTCATCACTTTTCCCAGTTACAACCTTCAGCCTCTCCCCATCACATTAGGAACCAAGCTTTTCAGCCGAAAATAGAACCATTCTTATTCCACGAACAATAAGATTTGTGTCTTTTCTGTTGGAAACAATTTCCTGAATTAATTAAATTGGAAAACTGAAATCATGAGTTGATATTCTTTCTATTACCAGTTTTAAAGATCAGCATGTATTTGCAGCTAATCATGGCAGCTAACTTGATTTTGACAGTTTCCACTTTGCATATTTATTGTGGTGCAAACCTGTATTCTCCTGATCACAAATTATCTGGCCAGAATATCCCTGTGGTTTATTGCTCATTTACCCCTCTTTCCTAATGTACCCTTCAGTATCCATTCCTCTGCTATTCCACAGTGGAGGGTGAGTTGCTGGTTTATGTCAGTAGCTTCATGCATTTGGGGAAGGGTTCTACACCAGCCATTGCTCTGATGGTTATGTATTCTTACTACTTTACTTTTTAAGTTCAGATTAATCTCTACCTCCTGGAATGACTTGTATCCACCCCACCCCCACCTCCCCCGTCAGTTATTGGGAAGACCCTTTCAAAGAGAGAAGGAATGGTTTGGGATAATTCTACTCCTTAAGGAGATGGCAGGTTTAGACACTCTGGAGGGCCCAGGGGTGTTAATACTCCCTATTTAGGTGTCTTTCTTGCAGGGTACCTTGCTGTGGCTGTGGTTAAGAAATCATCAGATGCTGATCTCAACTGGAACAATCTGAAAGGCAGGAAGTCCTGCCACACTGCAGTAGACAGAACCGCTGGTTGGAACATCCCCATGGGTCTGCTCTACAATAATATTAACCACTGTGAATTTGGTGAGTGAGCTCTGAGAGGGTACTGTTGTCAGGGCCAGGTGGGAAGAGGTGTACTGGGGAAGAGTGTGGTATGGTACAAGATGCTGTGGCCGTGGCTCTATGGTAATACAATTTGGTTTAGTGAACTTCAAGAAAATATCTAAAAGGAATGGTAGGGCTGGGAGGTGGATCAGAATGGTTCTTTTCAGTTGCACATAATGGCTTAAGTGAATATGCGTTTACTTTTCTCTCTCATGAAAAAGACCAGAGACAGCAGTCCATGGCTGGTACTGTCATTAGCAACCCAGGCTCCTCTCTCTTCCTGCTGCACCATTCTCAGCATGAGGCCTCCATCTTCAAGGTCACTCACGGTTGCCATTATATCCATGATCCAGGCAACCTCAAGGAACAAAGAGAAAGGGCACTTGAAGTATATGCCACCTTGTTAAAGGAGTTATTCAGGAACTCTAGCCCAATTACTTCAGCTAACTTCTCATTGCCCTGAACTTAGATACATAGTCACATTTAGCTGTAAGAGAGGCTGAAAAATGTCATCATTTATTTGGGCATGTTTCTGTCCCAAATAAAACTAGATTTTTGTTCAAAAAATTAAAAGTAGAACTACCATATGATCCAACAATTTCACTTCTGGGTATTTACTGGAAGAAAACAAAAATACTAACTCGAAAAGATATGCACCCACACGTTCACTGCAGCATTATTTACAACAGCCATGACACGAAAAGAACCTAAGTGTCCATCATGAATGAATGGATAAAGAAATTGTGGTTTATATATATACAATAGAATATCATTCAGTCATAAAAAAGAAAGAAATTTTGCCTCTTGCAACACCATGGATGGACCCTGAGGGCACTATGTGAAATAAGTGATGAGTCAGGCAGAGAAAGACAAATACCATATGTTCTCATTTATATGTGGGATCTAAACAAAAATAAAACAAAATAACCCGAGCTCATAGACACAGAGAGCAGATTGGCGGTTGCCAGAGGCAGGGGTTGGGTGAATGTAGTCAAAAGGTAAGAACTTCGGTTATAAAATAAATAAGTCATGGGGATGTAATGTACATAATGGTGACTATAGTTAATGCTGTATTGCACATTTCAAAGTTGCTAAGAGAGTAGCTCTTAAAAGTTCTCATCACAAGAAAAAAAAAATTTTAATGTGATACACCACATTAACAAATTGAAGAAAAAGATCATATGATCATCTCAATAGATAAAGCAAAAGCTTTTGATAAAATTCATCACCCATTTATGAGAAAAACTCTCCAGAAAGTGGGCATAGAGGGAATATACCTCAATATAATAAAGGCCAGGGCTTCCCTGGTGGCGCAGTGCTTGAGAGTCCGCCTGCCGATGCAGGAGACGCGGGTTCGTGCCCCGTTTCGGGAAGATCCCACATGCCGCGGAGCGGCTGGGCCCGTGAGCCGTGGCCACTGAGCCTGCGCGTCCGGAGCCTGTGCTCCGCAAATGGGAGAGGCCACAACAGTGAGAGGCCCGCATAACGCAAGAAAAAAAAAAAAATAAATAAATAAAGGCCATATGTGACAAACCCACAGCTAACATCATACACAACAGTGAAAAGCTGAAAGCATTCCCTCTAAGATCAGGCACGAGACAAGGACTCCCACTGTTGCCACTTTTATGCAACACAGTTTGGAAGTCCTAGCCGAAAGAAAAATTTTTTTTTTTTTTTTTTTGCGTTACGCGGGCCTCTCAACTGTTGTGGCCTCTCCCGTTGTGGAGCACAGGCTCTGGACGCGCAGGCTCAGCGGCCATGGCTCACGGGCCCAGCCGCTCCGTGGCATGTGGGATCTTCCCGGACCGGGGCACGAACCCGCGTCCCCTGCATTGGCAGGCGGACTCTCAACCACTGTGCCACCAGGGAAGCCCAGAAAAAAATTTTTTTAACCCTGTATGGTGATGGATGTTAACTAGACCTATTGTGGTGATCATTTCACAATATAGTCACAGTAGCGAAACATGTTGTACTCCTGAAATTAATATGTTATATGTCAATTATATCTCAATAAAAAATTAATGGAGAAAAAATTAAAAGAAAAAGAAAAGAAACTTGATCTTTGTTACGAAGAAGCAAGGGGGAAAAAAAAAAAAGAAGCAAGGGGAAATGGCCATTGGGTGGACAGCTCCAAGCCCTGCCACAGGGCTTTCTAGGCAATGTGGTATGAGGGGTCCTTGGGTCTCTTTAAGATCTTGGCAGTCTCACCAAGTGACTGCTCAGCTCCTAGGCCCCTTCAAAGGGGGTGGAAATCAGTTTATTCTCTGTATCCTCTGAATATCTTCAAGTATGAGCTTAGTTCTACCTCCTGAAATCTGTGTGTAATTTCACCATGGACATATTTTCTCATGGTTCTTATTTTCTTCAACTTCCTGAGTACTTCCTCCCTGCCACCTCCAAATATTTGTAGCTACTTCAAAAGGAGAGCCTCTAAAGACAGTTATGAACCAGGCAAGTCCTGTGTGTGTGGGAGGGCGGGGGGGGTGCATTCAGGAGTTCTGTTGCCCACCAGCAAGGGCAGCACTTCTGCTCTCCTGAGCCTCCTGGCAGTTTTACAGCTATAGGAGAGCAGCTGAACTGTGTGTGAAATTCCCCAGCACTTTCTCAAGCTTGGAGTTCTAAGTTCTGTTAAAGGCTCTTGTAATAAATATCAGAGAAAAGAAACACTAAAAACAAGTGGCACAACTCAGGGAGTGAGACCTTCAATTTTACCCCTTTTAGTCAACTTTCATATTATTTCCATCCCATCTCTCTAGGTGAGTGAGACACTATTGGGATGCTGATGGAATCCCCTCCACCTGACTTGTAATGGTTCCCAGCCTCAATTAAGTTTCCTTTCAAAGCCTATACCCTGGCAGGTCCTGAGTTGATGGCAGGTCACATAACGAATATGTTCTACCTATCCTGGGCCATACACACCTGTGATGTGTTAGGTAAAGGCCACTGACATTGACTCAGGAAGAGCTGACTTTCTCTTATCCTTCTGCACAGATAAATTTTTCAGTGAAGGCTGTGCTCCTGGGTCTCCGCGAAATTCCAGTCTCTGTGCTCTGTGCATTGGCTCAGGTGTTCCGGGAAGGGAGTGTCTTCCCAACAACCATGAGAGATACTATGGCTATTCAGGGGCTTTCAGGTGAGTATTATAATCCTCATACAAAAATAATAGTAATCCCAGCCCTGACGAGATTCCTTTTTAGGAACGCAGGTGAGATTCTTACATTCCTATTCCATTAGTCCTGCATGTTAGGGTGTCACATTTACAAACATAAGCAGAAACCTGTGAGAAGAGGCATCCAGCTCCCTCCAGGACACGGTCTCCAGACCTGGCTGTCATAGACAGCAAAGACTGGCAGTATGGTACAGGTCAGAAGTTCTCAGCGGGGGGTGATTTGCCCCTCAGGGGACATTTGGCAGTGTCTGGAGATGTTTTTGATTATCAGTGGAGTTGGGGGATGCTACTGGCATCTAACTGGGAGAGGCTGCTAAACATCCTACATGCGTAGGACAGCACCCTACAACAAAGAATTATCTGGCCCCTAATGTCACCAGTGCCACGTGAGGAAACCCTACCATAATTGAATAAACACAGGAGTCAAGCATCTGGCTCATGCTCTTCCATTCACCTCTGGGGGAACCTACAACCATGGAAATATATCAGTACAAAAGTAAAGTACATGACTTCTACATCTTTGGTTACATTTCTAGCTCATGGAGTCTCTATCATTTTTAAAGAGACACCTGTGCACTTTACGACCTTAGTTTTTAACTATCCTGTCTGACTTGGGCCTGTGTCACTTAGCAGTTCATGAATCCATCAACTTCACAATGATGGTGGTATTGTAACTAAAATTCTCACTAGGGAAGGAAAAACAAAGATTATCCCAATTTCCCAAGTACAACCAGCTTGTGAGTTAGAGTAAGAAAAATTCACAGCCCACAAGTTTACAATTTTACAAGGAGACTGTGAGTAAGGAATCGGATTGAGGGAAAACTGCCCCTCTAATATCTGTGTTGAAGCTAGGAAATGGATGTAGCTCTGTTGGAGAAAATGGGCCAGAATTTAGAATTTAGTGTGTAGAAGTGAGACTGTATAACTACAAAGCATATCAGAGGTTTTGTTTTCTTTTTATTACTTACATTAGTAATATGTAAGATCAGTGACAATAGATTAGTGATCAAATGGGAATCACAACTGCTGATATCACATGGCCAGCCCTGGATCTATAAGGTGGCTTTTCTGAATGACAGATGTGTCTCTGACCTCTTTTCTTCTCTCTCCCCGTCTGGGACTCTGCAGGTGTCTGGTTGAGAAGGGAGACGTGGCCTTTGTGAAGAACCAGACTGTCGAAGAGAACACTGGTGGTACGTGCATAACCTTTGTCCCCATAAATCAGGGTCGCTTGTTCACTTGTGTTCAGGATGTCTTTGTGGAAGTGTTATGGACTCTGTCAGGGTCCAGAGCTCTGATTCTCAACCTGTTTGTTCGGTGAAGAGAGAAGTGTTCACTTGGATAGGCAGAATGGTAAGGACCATGGGCTTCCCAGTGGCCCTGAGTCTCTCCCAGGAACCTTCCTACAGGTGCAGGCACTGTGCCTCCTTTCCCCTAAATACTTCAGTGCACATTTCCTAAGAACCAGGACTTTCTCTCACATACCTGCATTACAATTAGCAAGATCAGGAAATTTATACTAACATGGATTTAATACTCATCACGTCCACAGTCCCTATTCAAATTCTGTGAGTTACCCCCAAAAGGTCCTTTATAACTATTTCTCATATCTCTAGGTCCAATATATATTTAAATATATTATAGGTCCACTGGGAAAAACATACAGACAGTGGCACCCCTGTAGGGATGAGCACCAAGACCTTGGCTTCTAGAACCATTCTCCAATAGAAGGAAACAAGGCCCCTTGGAAAAATAGCTGATTCTGTGGCTGGGGCAGGAAAAGTATAAGGTGAACCTGGCATGATGTTCATGCTGAAGAGCTCAGAGAGATGAGACGTATCAAAGCACATAGGAGCCATTGTGAAAGCCCTCCCCACTGGCCAAATCTGGGACATTTTGAGCTTTAAAAGAAATAATAATAGTAGTAAGAAATAATAACCCATTGAATAAACTAGGAACACGGAAGTCCATCCTGATTAAACAAATGAGTATAAGGGAAACATCTTCCTTATTGTAGAATGCTAATTACAGATGCAGAAATAATTATGAAGTTGAAAAACTATCGTTTGGCAACCAAGATAGTAATAATTGATTCAAGCAAGGATCATCAATGGGCACTAAAACTAGTGGGTGAATATTAGATGGCCATGACCTTAACAAACAAGACAAAATTTTTTTAAATGTCAGTAAGAATGAGTATTCCACCTGCCCACTCTCTATCACTAACTGCTTATATTCCCCACCTAGAGTCCAGGCAGCTATTACTTCCCTCCTTCCCTCATGTCCCTTTACTCAACCTCAAATTTTTCCAGCAACTCATTTAGAATGAACTAGTGCAGGACCAACTCCTCTAAGACGCCTTCTCCAATGGCACACCTCCATCCCACAACAGAAGCCTCTGTCCATATTGCTCTTATTATTGAATTCATCACATTCTGTGATAAACTATGGCCACAGGGAACTCTTTTTTCCTTTTCTTACATCCCAACACCAACCATAGTACATGGCACACAGAAGTTGCTAAGTACTTACTTGAAGGAATAATTGGTTTGGCTAATTTTTCTTTCTTCCCTCCTGTTACTTTTGCTTTTTCCTTTAAGGGCTGTCCTTTTTCCTGCTACCTGAGTGTTACCCTAGGCTGGTTCTTTGTCATCCCTTGATTTCTCTTTGTACCCTTCCAAGTAGGGCTCCCCTCTCGAGGCCACAACTCTCTTTGCAAAGACTCCAAAAGCCTTACCTCCTGAGGGGAATTTATAGAGGAGGCCCACCTCCCATCTAAATAACATCTCAGGATCTCTGGTTGCCCTGTGGTCATTTTTATGTACAGAGTACACTGGCACTGCAACCTCAACCTGTATAAATCCAAACTCCTCATACGTCTCTCAAAACCCAGTCCTCTTCACACAGCCTCTGTCCCCATGGAGGTCTTTATTATATGCCCTGCCAGTCGAGCCTAGATTAATTTTTCAGTCAGTATGTTTTTTGTTTCTTCGGAATATGTATGTCTTCATTAAATTCTATGGTATGTTGTGATATGGAAGAACCAGGATACAAAGGCATAGAGACTGTATGATCTAATTATATAGATATGTGTCTGCACATCATATGAGTCTAGAAAAGAGACTAGAAGTAATGTACCAATGTTGAAGGTGAATGCTGTGGGATTAGACTGGGTTTCAAAGTCTTCTTCCTTAAACTATGTAGCATTTTACAAATTAGCTGCAGTAAACAAGCTTTATTTTTAGTGGAAAGAAAATTTTTTATCATGCCCTTCTAGATGCCCACTGCTCCTAACCCAGACCAAATCACCTTCCATCTCATTTTTCCTAGTTGTCCTATTTCAGGCTCACACATTAACACTGATTTCCATTCCTAAGTTCTCATAGACCCACTTTTCTTCCTACCTAAGTGCCACACTCCATCCCACACTCAGGGCCTTGAGGATCTGAGCATGTTTCGCCTGACTGCCCAAGACTCTGTTCCAGTGGGGCTCTCCTCCACCCAATAGGAACACCGGGCACGCACCTGTCCGTGAGTCTTGCCGGAGCCCTCCATCCCCTCACAGAGAAGCGTTCCTCTCGCCTCCTCTCAGGCCTACACATGTTACAGGACACACCTGAAACCTTGCCTTCTCCAGCTAGCCTTCCTGAGTTAATGTGCTCTCGCTTTGCTGGTTCCCTAGCTCACACAGTGTTTAGAGAGTGTTACACAAAATACAAAATGTTATTATCTGTGCCCTGCATTTTTGATTTTGGTACGTGTGCTATTTCCCCCCTCCAATAAGATTGTGTCTTGCAGAAGGCTGAGGACATGGTACTGAATAAATGCTTAAAGTCCTAAGTAGAACAGTATGTGTTTGGAGAGAATAAGGATGGATTTCTCTTGGAAGGTGTTGAGTTGGAGGGATGGGTAAGAAAAGAAAGGAGAAATGTTAAAAGGTAAGCAAAGATATGTGCAGGTACTGGTGGGAGGAAAGGCAGGCAATTTGGAGTTTTCTATAAAAACCAAAAGTGTACCTTTGGAGAGTGTAGGAAAAGGGATATTTTTACTCTCTATATAAATTTAAACTTTTAAAATACTGCATTCATACATTAGTTTTTCAATTAAATGAGAAAATTAAATTAAGAAAAAGACTGCAATCCTGTATTTTAGGAGAGAAGCAAAAACTGGGAAAACTTATTTGAGAATTGCCTTAGGAGGAAGGAGCTTAAACCTTGAGAATAGGTGAGATGTTCTTTTTTCAGAGAGAATACAGAAAAGATGAAGCAAGGGGCTGAGAACAGGATATGGACCTGTATGCACAGAGGCATGCACAGAGGCATGCGTGCATGGAACTAGTACGAGTGAGCCAGATTTCACTCATAAAAGTGAAATCTTTGGCCCTTCCAAAAGGGCCTCTGGGGAAAGTTCTTTTGCTTGCTAGTGCCAGATGGTACAGCACAAACCTGCTTAGAGGGTCACATTCTTTCTACACTGGAGCAGGAGATCCAAATGCTTTGGAATTTAGTAGAAATGAAGATCATTTTGAACATCATCCATAGAATGTGGTTCACCCTCCCCTGGCTGGGTGGGCAGATTGAAAGGAATGGTCTCTGGGAATTCCTGGTAACTCTCTTCCTCTCCACATTACGGTAACCCCTGCTGGCCACTGGGTCCAGGCCCTCCACACGCCAGTGGATTGGTCACATCTCCCCAGTGAGGTGTGCCTTGATCAAAACTGTGGCTGACCCACCTTTTCTGTACCCAGGAAAAAACCCTGAGGAGTGGGCAAAAACACTGCAGAAGGATGATTTTGAGCTGCTGTGCACCGACGGAACCAGGAAGCCTGTGGACGAGGCTGAAGTTTGCCACCTGGCCCGAGCCCCGAATCATGCTGTGGTCTCACGGGAAGATAAGGCAGCTTGTGTTCGCAGCATATTAGAGATACAGCAGGTATGGTGGCACAGACAGGGCCTCCAACCCTTTCTTCTTGGGTGCGTGTGGATTATTTGGGGATTTCCCAGCTGAGTCCCAGCCCGTACCCCAGCATTCTTTTCCTGGAAGTTAGAACTGGGAGGGCATGGATTGTGGAACTGGATCTCCCAGGCCTTGCTCTGCTCACTAGAGATCAGACCCCATTTGATGCACGTGTACCAGGGTCCAAGTGCCTGCCTTGCAGCTCGACCCTGACCTTGCTCTGTGGTACCCTCATTTTCCCCACTTCTGCCTTTTTTAAAATGAAGGTGACGGATCCTATTTCCCAGTCCTTCTAGATACAAGTCATGAAATGTGGACTGTGTTTCTCTTGCTTAGGCAGACTAAGAACCATTCCAACAGGCAGAAGAACCCAGGAACCTACCCTGAGGGAACTTGTCCTCTGGGGAAAACAACCAACCCAGGGCTGGCCTTGTGGGGAGAGAGACTGCCTGAGTATTTTAATTCTAAAGACCCCTCCACCCACAAACACCACCCTCCCCTCAGTGACAGCTTCCTATCTGTTGATCCACCATTGGTTTTCTTCTTTTAAAAATTAAGATAGCATACCCTTGTGAGTCCTCTGAAGGTAAATGGTACTAATAATTAGTATTTAATGAACATTTCCTAAGTGCTAGATGGAATGCTAAACGTTCTGTAATCATTATTTCACTTATAATCTTAGAAGGCCTGGAGGAGTTGAGCCTCTTATCAAGATAGGATCAAAGATGAACTTTTAAGTTCATATGAACTTAAAAGTCAGATATGAACTTTTAACAGCTACCTGTACTACTCCTCACTGGGTTGCTCATATTTAATATTTTCTTTGACAATAATACTTAGAAGGGACATGCTTCTGCCCTCTCATTTCCTGGAAGCCGCCCCCAAGACCATGGCCAACGAAGTGAGGAAGAGAGATCAGAGAAGTCAGCAGTGGGCAGGAGGCAGGGACTTCCCCAAGGAGATGGGACCAGGATGGACCCTACAGAGGACTTTGGGGCCTCATGGAAGCACAGATTTGTGGTCCATAATTGTATGAATGCCAGACGATGGATGTGGAAAGATCCTGAGGCATCCTCTGCAGCTTCCCTTTCTTCCCAGGGCTGGTTCCCAGCTTCCAGTCTCCTCCATGCCATCCATGTGTTCCCAGCAGCTCTTTGCCACAGGTCCTCATGCACTTTCTGTCCATTTGACAGGATGCATTTGGAAACAATGGAAATGACTGCTCGAGCAGTTTTTGTTTGTTCCACTCAGAAAACAAGGACCTTCTGTTCAGGAGTGACACTAAATGTTTGGCTGTACTTCCGAACGCAACAACGTATGAATCCTACTTAGGAAATGAGTATGTCACAGCTGTGGCTAACCTGAGACAATGCTCAACCTCAAGTGAGTAAGAGGAACAGCATTGGGGAATCTGCAAAGCAAACATGTGCGGGGTTCTGGGTGCTGGATACAAAAGGAGGAGTTGCAGTGCCCAGGAGATGACCAACGGACAGGATGAAATGCTGAGGGAACAATGCAATCTCAGCATGAATGAAAGGCTAACTTGCATGGGCTGATCGTAAGGGGGCACGGGCTGAAGGCACTGAGGTAGCGACTGCCAGGACATGCAGAATTCCATGCTATTACTAAGAAAAGGAAGAGAGTTATGTGCCCATGTCAATTACTCTGCTCTAAACACCTTTTTATACAGTGCTGCCTTGTTCAAGATGGTAGCCTCTAGCTACATGTGGGTATTTAAATTTGTATTAGTATTAAACAAAATCTTAAATTTAGTCCCTCAGTCACACTAGCCATAATTCAAGCGCTCAATAGATACATGTGTCTCCACATAGATGAGCAAAGAGAACATTTCCAGCATTGCAGAGAGTTCTTTTACATGGTGCTGCTCCTGAAAGCTTGAACAATGATAAGTTCCAATAACTCTAAAGTTGCCATACACACCACAGGCATACCTCGGAGATATTGCAGGTTCAGTTTCAGACTATTGCAATAAAGCAAGACATATGAAGTTTTTGGTTTTCCAGTGCACATAAAAGTTATGTTTATACTACAGTATAAAGTGTGCAATAGCATTATGTCTAAAAAGCGTCTAACAATGTACGTACCTTAATTAAAAAATACTTTATTGCTAAAAAATGCTAACCATCATCTGAGCCTTCAGCAAGTCCTAATCTCTTTGCTGGTGGAGGGTCTTCCCTCGATGGTGATGGCTGCTGACTGATCAGGGTGGGTTGCTGAAGGCTGGGGTGACTCTGGCAATTTCTTAAAATAAGACGACAGGGCCTCCCTGGTGGCGCAGTGGTTGAGAGTCCGCCTGCCGATGCAGGGGATACGGGTTCGTGCCCCGGTCTGGGAGGATCCCACGTGCCGCGTAGCGGCTAGGCCCGTGAGCCGCGTAGCGGCTGGGCCTGTGAGCCGTGGCCGCTGGGCTTGCGCGTCCGGCAACGGGGAAGGCCGCGACGGTGAGAGGCCCACATATCGCAAGAAAAAGGAAAAAAAAAAAAAAAAAAAAAACCTGTGCTCCGCAAATGGGAGAGGCCACAACAGTGAGAGGCCCCCATAACGCAAGAAAAAGGAAAAAAAAAAAAAAAAATAAGACGACAATTAAGTTTGCCCCATCAATTGACTCTTCTTTTATGAACGATTTTTCTGTAGCATGCAATGCTGTTTGATAGCATTTTACCCGCAGCAGAACTTTCAAAATTGGAGTTCCATCCTCTCAAGCCCTGCCGTTAGTTTATCAACTAAGTTTATATAATATTCTAAATCCTTTGTTGTCATTTCAACAATCTTCACAGCATCTTCACCGTGGTAGATTTCATCCCAAGAAACCACTCTCTTTGCTCATCCATGAGAAGCAACTCTTATTCATTAAAGTTTTATCATGAGATTGCAGCAAGTCAGTCACATCTTCAGGCTCCTCTTCTAATTCTAGGTCTCTTGCTATTTCCACCACATCTGCAGTTAATTCCTCCACTGAAGTCTTGAACCCCTTATAGTCACCTATGAGGATTGGAATCAACTTCTCTCAAATTCCTGTTCATGATGATATTTTGACCTTTCTCCATGAATCACAGATATTCTTAATGGCATCTAGAATGAGGAATCCTTTCCAGAAGGTTTTCATTTGACTTTGCCCAGACCCATCAGAGGAATCACTATCTATGGCAGCTATAGCCTTATGGAATATATTTCATAAAAAGACTTGAGAGTCAGAATGACTCCTTGATCCATGGGCTGCAGAATGGATGTTGTGTTAGCAGGCATGAAAACAACATTAATCTTGTACATCTCCATCAGAGTTCTTGGGTTACCAGGTACATTGTTAGTGAGCAGTCATATTTCGAAAGGAATCTTTTTTTCTGAGCAGTAGGTCTCAATAGTGTGCTTAATATATTCAGTGAACCATATTGTAAACAGATGTACTGTCATCCAGGCTTTGTTGTTCCCTTTATAGAGCATATGCAGAGGAGACTAAGCATAATTCTTAAGGGCCCTAGGATTTTTGAAATGGTAAATGAGCATTGGCTTCAACTTCAAGTCACCAGCTGCATTAGCCCCTAACAAGAGAGTCAGCCTGTCCTTTGAAGCTCTGAAGCCAGGCATTGACTTCTCCTCTCTAGCTATGAAAGTCCTAGATGGCATCTTCTTCCAATAGAAGGCTGTTTTGTCTACATGGAAAATCTGTTGTTTAGTGTAGCCACCTTCATTAACTCTCTTAGGTAGGTCTTCTGTGTAACTTGCTGTAGCTTCTACATCAGCACTTGCTGCTTCACTTTGCACTTGTATG
This sequence comes from Lipotes vexillifer, assembly GCF_000442215.2. Classification (NCBI taxonomy): domain Eukaryota; kingdom Metazoa; phylum Chordata; class Mammalia; order Artiodactyla; family Lipotidae; genus Lipotes; species Lipotes vexillifer. The sequence continues at coordinate 3,823,825 of NW_006785406.1, read as the reverse complement.
TTCTGGAGATGGCTTCTTTCCTTAAACCTCATGAACCAACCTCTGCTGGCTTCAGACATTTCTCCTGCAGCTTCCTCACCTCTCTCAGCCTTCACAGAACTGAAGAACTGAAGAGGGTTAGGGCCTTTCTCTGGATTAGGCTTTAGCTTAAGGGAATGTTGTGGCTGGTTTGATCCTTTATCTAAGCCACTAAAACTTTCTCCATATCGGGAATAAGGCTGTTTCTTATCATTTCTGTGTCCACTGGAGCAGCACTTTTAACTTCCTTCAAGAACTTTTCCTTTGCATCCACAACTTGGCTAACTGTTTGGCACAAGACGCCCAGCTTGTCTTTGGACAGGCCTTCCTCACTAAGCTCAATCACATCTAGCTTTTGATTTAAAGTGAGAGATGTGCAACTCTTCCTTTCACTTGAACATTTAGAGGCCAGAGTAGGGTTATTAACTGGCCTAATTTCAATATTGTTGTGCTGGTGGAGCAGTCAGAACACACACAACATTTATCGATTAAGTTTGCCATGTTAATGGGCATAGCTTGTGGTGCCCCAAAACAATTAACAATAGTAACACCAAGGATTACTGACCACAGATCACCATAACAAATATATAATCATAATGAAAAAGTCTGAAATATTTCAAGAATTACCAAAATGTGACACAGAGACATGAAGTTAGCAAGTGTTATTGGGAAAATGGCGCCAGTAGACTTGCTTGATGAGGGTTACCACAAACCTTGAATTTGTAAAAAACACAGCATCTGTGAAGTGCAATAAAGCAAAGCACAATAAAATGAGGTATGCCTGTACTTATCTAGAACACCAGTTTTCTAAGAATTAGAATACAGTAAAACACACCTTTGTACTATAGCTATGTTGGACATCATTTAATGACTTGGAATCATTTGGAAGATGTGGGAGAATACCATGTAGCTATAGGGAGGTTATTCTTCAACTACAGAGTGCAGGTCCATAAGCCACAGTCCTTAAGATACTGATTCCCAGGCCCTGGGGATACTGATTCAGCAAGTCTGTGCCAGGTTCAGGGTTTCTGCATTTAAACAGCTGCCCACATAATTCTGGTATAAGGAAGGATCCATGGCCACTGTTCTGAGTACCCAGGTTGTATTTACCTAACCTATATAGTCTGTGAGGGGGTGGAGACTCTGGCCCTGCTGTACCCTGCTCCATCCCCAGCTCCCAGGATGGAAACTGGCACGTGCTGGGTGCTTAGTGCATCTCGTTATGTTAGTTCCTCACTTGGATCAGAGAGGACAGTCCTCCCAGGCTCGTTCCAGCCACATGGACTCAGGCGTGTGAGCCCTGCCCATAAGACACAAGATGGGGGATGATGTAGGGCAGAGAAATCCTGTTACCATTCTTGGTGTGAGACACTGCCTGCTGTAGGCACAGGAGCTGTGCAGGCAGGAGGAGGAGGCCACTAGGAGAACGGCCAGGTCCATCCATCAGAAGAGCAGGGCAACAGGTCTGAGCACTTTTGTATCAGGCTTAACTGTTGATTCACTTAACAGAAAATAAATATAGGTAGATATTAACTGTCCTACCCCTCTGCTCTGTCCCCACAGAACTCCTGGAAGCCTGCAGTTTCCACAGAGCTTAAAATCCAAGAGTGGGGCCACCACCTGATGGAGATGGGAGCTTACCGGACCCATAAGCTTCCCCTCGTTTTGCTGGTCTGAGTGGTTTGGTTGCCTTCAGTTTGGTGGTGGCACCTCTGCAGGACAAAATAAAAATAAAAGTTATTATTGGTTTTATCTTTTAAAAACTTCATTTTTTCCCGAAATGTTTGGTCTGGAAGGACTAAATACATGTGCAACTAGCCCTTCCTTCAGAGCTCAAGATTCATTTGCTCTTTCCCATAGCCATACCTCCTGGGTACAGTCCAAGTAGGAATTCTTTCTAAAAGGGGTCTGCATGGTCATTATAATATAATCAAGTGTATAAGGCTGTGTGTGTGTGTTGTGTATGTGTGTGTTGTGTGTGTGTTGTGTGGTGTGTGTGTGTGTGTGTGTGTGTGTGTGTGTGTGTGTGTGTGTGTGTGTTGCTGGGGAAGGGGAAGGAAGGAGGATGCAGAGTAAGTATTGAGATGGAGCGTTCAAGGCAGTACAGAAAAAGAATATAGAAGATTTACACATTTAAAATATTGTTCATAAATTTCATCAGGTATACGTGAAGTCCTGACTCTTACTGCTTGGAAAAGTGAATCACTGGAAACTCTTCTTGCTAAAAATCATAGCTTGACCCCGCCTCCCATGGCAGTCACTGTCCTGTCTCCTCCCATTCTTAGTGGAGCTCCTGAAAGGTGGAGCCTTATTCTTCCCTCCCCTCACTGGTTATTAATGGCTGAACACAGAGAAATCAGTCTTCTGCTCCACTCACATCCCTGCAGCTACTCGGGTCAAGGTTACCACCCACCTGCCACCTGTGAAAACCAACTTGTTCTTTCATCCTTGAGTCTGTTTACTAACTTGATATGGCTGACCACTCACCCTTCCTTGGAACCCTCTCCCAGTTTCTCTGACACAGCAGCTCTTCGCTTTGGTTCCTACCTCTCTGTCCTCTTGTGGTCTTACTGTGGGCTCATCCTACCAGTTCTGAAAAGTAGGGTAATCTTCCCGGGGTTCTTCTCTTGATCCAGTGCTTTTCCAGGCCCTCCGTAAGCAATGAGAATGACTCCTGGGCATCTCTACATCTATTGTGCTCACCCCTGCTTCCAGCATCCCACACTCACACCTCCTCCTGCCTGTGCATCTCTACGGTAGAGTTCGCACAGCAGTCGGAAGCCCAACAGAGAGAAAAGTGAGGTGATCATCTTACCCCTTCCCTCTCCTGCTTCCCTAATCCAACTATTGTTTCCATATATTTCATACTGGGTAAAGACGTGGTCTGCTACCCACTCACAGGAGTCATAAACTGAGGAGTCAAATTTCAATTCTCTCTTTCCCCTCATTCCGCATCAATGTCAGCAAGTTCTGCTGGTTTTGCCTCTTCTAAACAACTCTTCAGTTTGCCCCTTTGTTTCCTAACTCCTCTACGCTCTGGGGAACAGCTGCAGGTAGGGGGTTCTGAACACAACAGTCCACATCTCTCAACTTTCTAGTAACCCAGGAAACAGACCCTGGGTCCACTTTGCAGACCAGACCTGATGTTCACCTTTTTACATACAGCCCTGCTTTGCTTTGAGTCTAGCAACACTCTGCTTTATGTAATATCCACCTAAACTCCACCCTCACCTCAAATCCTATAATAATTCTTTCTTTTCCTTTGTTTGGTGAGATGTCCCACCATTCCTCTGGCATGTGGTCTGTCTCATTGCAATGAGCCAACAAATCTAATTTTATCAACAATGCACTGAGTACCTACCATGATCCAGGCACTGTTCTAGGGACTGTGAACACAGCAAGGCATAGTCTCTGAAAATAATTTCTGTCTATTTTTATTTATTCCTCCCTCTAGACTGCCTTCTTGTCAGTATATCTGTACAATGTCTGAAATCATGTTCACCAGATACTATTGGTATAAAAACTAAGGTGATTTGTGTCTTTCTTCTTTGATCTTTCATTATTATATTGAGTTTTTAATATAATAAATGTCTCATTTTAATTCTTTTTTTAAAAAAATCCTCCATTATTTCAAAGAAACAGAGTTAAAGAGATAAGCCAGAGTAGGGGAATCACATGATTGGTGTCCTTGAGGCTGAGATAGGTTCCATTGTGATTTGGAGCTGCTGGGAACAGGAGAGAAAAATGTGTCCAGTGAATGAGACATTTTAATTAATGGAAGAGAAGAAAAAATTGTCTATGTTTGTTTTGTTGTAACTCTCCATCTGCTGTTAGAATCAGGCAGCAGAGCACTTTCAGCCAGCAGCAGTCAGTGTCTGCACGTCCTTCCTTGACATCCATCCCCACAGAGCCTCTGGGAGCCTGTGGAGTCCCTGAGGCAGAGACGTGAGAGGACAGGAAGCCTCCGACGCCATTCTCTCCTGCTCTCATTACTGAGAATGGCAGCACCACCTTCTAACACGAGGGTGGAAGTTGTGCACATTTCTTCTGTCTTCATAATACGCAGGAAACAAATTGAAAAACAGCATGACCATGTCTTATCAGAGCCCTGCTTCCTCATTCCCAAATTTCACCACCAACACGGCACTTGTTCACTCACGTAGCTCTGACTAAAAATCCCTATACACTGAGGACGTTTCTGGTAGGTCTTCTCCATGCCTGGCCCTTCCTCCTTCCCTGCATTTTTAGTCCCTAACAGAAGTTATTATAAAGGAACTGTGTGTGTGTGTGTGTGTGTGTGTGTGTGTGTGTGTGTGTGTGTGTGTGTGTTGGGTGGTGGATACAGAGCAGGGATCAGGACCATAAGAAAGAAAAGAAATAGAATGTGGTAAGATTACTGTCAGTTCTGACAGTTTTAATTCATAATGCTAATTTAAAATATAGTAGTTGGTTTACTAACTTTAACCTCCCATCCTAAACATCCTTCCTTAATCTGGAGTCCCTGTTGCCTACATTTATCAATGAAATGCCTGGAAAATGAATTTTACTGTGTTAGAGCATATAGTCAAGCATAAAGGAGCCTGACTGCCTGGAATCAGTGGGTAGGTTACTCAATCCCTGTGCCAGTTTTCCCTCTGTAAAATTGGGATAATGGGTCATTGTGAGGATTAAACAAATTAATAAATTTAAAGTATTTAGAACAATGGCTGGCTCTAGCAACCACTCATTAATGTGAGCAATTATCCTCATTACCTCATCTCCCCCCACCCCTCCCCGCTGTTCCCCCTGAGCTCACTTTTCACTCAAGCCTTCAACCTCTGCTGCAGAGATGCTGCTGGCCACTTCCAGGACACGTTTTACTCCTGTGTCGCTGACCCTCCCTTCTCAGGCTTCTTTGTGGGGTTCCCTCTCCTCCTCACTCCTCATGCTCTCCACAATTTAATGACCGCCTGTTTACATATGACTTCCAAATGAAAATCTAGCACCTATTGCTGACTTCACCTTTGTTTACTGTATCACCTGCTTGATATATGATTTCAGACTTCCCAGAGGCACCGGAAACTCCATATACACAAAAGAGAGGCAGTTTTCATCCTGGCTATGTCCCCAGCTCCAAAGACCCTTCAACTGAGTTCTCTGATTCACGTTAAGCACTTTGATCTTCCCAGCAACACACACCAAGTGCTTCAGATGCAGTCTTGATAGCTCTCCTTCTCCTTAACTCTGCTTATCCAATTAATCACTAAATCCTATATATTTTTCTTCTAAATATCTCTCATGTCTGTGCCCTCCTTTCCACTTTCCACATTTCCCTGGTTCAGACCCTGTGCATCATTTGCCAAAACACTGCAACAGCCCCAGCTGGTCTCCCTGCCTCCAGTCTTTTCTCTCTCAAACCATAGCTCTCCATTGATCTGCCAGTCATCTATTTCACTCCCAACTGAAACTTCTTACTGCACTCTAGATAAAGTCTAGTTTCCTCAGCATAACACACAGTCCCTTCATGTCTGGTTTTTGCCAACATTTCCTGCTTCATCTCCTGCCACTTCTGCTGAAATGACACCTTAATGACAGAGACTGCGAACTGGCAACCCCTAGGCCAGCTACTTCTGACCCGATGAGGTGTTGTATTTGGGCTACAAGTTTTCATTACTTGCTGAAATTTAAAAAGTGGAAAATTTCCCTTAAAAACCTTTCTTTCTGGCTTCTCTTGAAAAACTGAAGAACTGGCCACCTTGCTCCCACATACCTGCCTGGCAGAGTGGTGGCTGCCCCCTTAGGGCAGGAGTGACAGTTTTCAGCAGGCCCTGCCCGTCCCATTGACTTTCCTGGCTGCTTCCCTTAACGTAGGTATCTCAGTTGCAGCCCTGGATTTACAGTGTAGGGACACTGAATAGCTCTTTTCTTCTGCACAGAGCACCCTTTCTCCTGTTTCGCCTGCAGAGGCTAACTCATCCTTCATGGCTCAGTTCCTGTCGTTTTCCTCCGGGAGCTTTTCTCTGAACCCATGTGGACTAGGCGCCCCTTTCTGCATTCCCATACCGCACCTTACATCTTCAGTCACACCTCCTGCCGCGTGATTTTACAATGAAATGTTTGTGTAATGCTTGAGTTCCTCACAAGACACCTCACCTCACGAAGGGAGCGACTAGAAATCCTCAGCAGAGATTTCTTGAGCCATTCATTTTATTCATCCATCATTTTGTCAAGAACCATAAAGAGAGCGGCGACATCTGACTCATATCTTAAAGGATGAGCGTGTAACTCATACCTGTGTCTGGCAGCTCAGTCTTTTCGGCGGGAGCGCAGTCCAAGAGAACTACAACTACCATCAGGACCTTCGGGATCCCGGCCTCCGAAGGAGGAAATATAACTTAGGAACTACCACTCCCGTGATGCTCCGCTTCGGACGCCTGCGCAGAGCCGAGGGCCACGTTGCTTTTGCGGTGCCGGTTAGCAAGATCTCAGCCATGGCTTCCGCGGAGTCCCGGCGGATGGGGAATGGCGGCAGTGTCGGAGGCGCCTTCCAGCTCTACCTGGACTCCTTGCGGCAGGAACTGCGGCAGAGGGACCCGACGCTGCTGTCAGTCGTGGTGGCGCTCGTCGCGGTGCTGCTGACGCTGGGTAAACAGGCGGCCGGTAGATATGGCGGGTGCAGGGCTGGCGGGGATCCGAGCTTGGACGGGGCTTGTGCAGACCGCGGACGCGGAACGGACATGGCACCGAGGGGGCGTCTAGAGAGGGGAACTCACCCCTTATACCAACCTGCCCTCCTGCCTGAAGCAGCAGGAGCACCGTAGCGTTACTAGCCCCTGTTCTGCGTGAGCGCGCGGTTCTCTCCCTTCCATTGCTCTTGCTACGAATACTCCAGTGGTCGTCGCTCCAAGTTTGAGCATCCTATGTTTGCGAACTGGGCGCTGGGGATACAAAGCTAATGAGCAAGATTGCGCATGAGGAGTACACCGTCGGTGTAGGGGGTGCAGATGCAGAAAAATTGACAGTTGTTAGTGGCAGGCACTCAGCGGAGTCCCTAAAACAATAATGATTATAATGGTGGTAATAACAATGGAGGTAAGTTCCAGGTGAATGAAGTGTTCCGTGGTAGACTTAATTTCCCACAGCCCAACCATACGTGCATATTGTTGATAATCAAGGCATAATTTTGGTTGTTTTTCTCTATTTCACAGTGTTCTGGAAGTTCATCCGGAGCAGAAGGAGCAGTCAAAGAGCTGTTCTTCTTGTTGGCCTTTGTGACTCCGGGAAAACATTGCTTTTTGTCAGAGTAAATTCTTTGATTTACACCTCTCTTAAACTTGATAGGAAATTTTAGGGCACCCCATTATTCCTGTGAGGGGTACTTTGGCAAAGAAGCTGTGCTGACAAATTGGGGAGTTAATTCTTGAATCACTTGGTAGGATGAAAAGACTCTTGAAAAACTCTTAAACTGGAATTTGACCATTTCTATTCTCTTGTACTTGCCAGATACTGACATTTAACCCTTATCCCATTTAAGGGTTTTATATACTAACTACTTTCATGTCATGGCTAAGGATGCCAGAACAGCTGAAGAGATAGAGGGCAGTAATCTGTATACAGTGTATAATTCTTCTGAGACTCAAATAAACTTTTTTAAAGGGTGATTCTTCTGCCTATTGGCTACTTAGGCTTCTTTTCACTAATATTTATTTTGAGTCCATGTAGTATTTTTATTTATTTATTTTTTTTGCGGTACGTGGGCCTCTCACTGTTGTGGCCTCTCCTGTTACGGAGCACAGGCTCCGGACGCGCAGGCTCAGCGGCCATGGCTCACGGGCCCAGCCGCTTCGCGGCATGTGGGATCTTCCCGGACCGGGGCACGAACCTATGTCCCCTGCATCGGCAGGCAGACTCTCAACCACTGCACCACCAGGGAAGCCCTATGTAGTATTTTTAAATGTTTGGTTTTTGCTACAGAGAGTAGCAGAGGTTTTCTTCTGATTACTCTTCTTTTTGAGAGTCTAAATTATTTCCCTTCCACTTTGATGTTTGTTAATGTTGATGCAAGGTCAGTAAATTTGGCCACTAACCATTTGAAACTATTATTTGAAAATAATAGTTTAAAAATAATAGTTATCCCCCTCCTCTCGTTAAGGAGAGGGGAATGAAGTTTGCAATTAATAAGATTTTTCTACAAGCAAAGAAAGAAAGAAAAACTAATATGGTCCTTTTCAGCAATTGCAAGTAACATTCGTTTATTTGACCTTACACCTAGGAGAGTTAGAGCAAAGTTACTTTCTTTAGGTTTGCTATTTATATGTTTACTCTGATCTCCCCCATATTGTGTTTTGTTTTGTTTTGTTTTGTTTTACAGTTGTTAACAGGCCTTTACAGAGACACTCAGACTTCCATCACTGACAGCTCTGCTGTCTACAGAGTCAACAGTAACAGGGTAAGAGGTTCCTAGAATGTGGGGAGTCTGACAGTTTTACTTTCCTTTGGTGTGTCAGGAAAAGACATTTCTAGGATAAATTAGTCTGAGGGCATAGGTATGTTCATAGCTTATTTTTATGGATAAATATTGTGCATGTGACAAATTCTTCTTTTGACCATCCAAGCAGTGGACTTAATCATGCCCTCCCCTGCTTTGTTGTACCTTATGCACACTGATTATTTATTAATTTTTGTCTCTGTGTCTTAATTCCAACTTTACCATGAGTTCTTAAGAGTGAGCATTAAGCCTTTTCCTTTAGTACATGTATATGGGACAAAAATTCAAAAGGTTAAAAAGGATATTTGGTGAAAAGTAGTTTTGCCTTTCCTATCCCTTCTTACAAGTCTCCTTGGAGGTAGTAACTTACCATTTTCCTGTATAGCCTTCCAGATGGTCTATGCTATACAAACATATCTGTATATCTTTACTTTTTTCTTTTTTAACACTGTGTTCTCCCCCCTCCCGTTTGTTTTTGTTTTTAATTTAACAATATAACTCATACAGCTTGGATTTGTTTTCATTTTTTCTTCCTCATTTGCATACATAGTACTACAGGTTGATTTATGACCTGCATAGTATTCCATTATGTGGCTATACCATACAATTTTTTTTTTTCCTTTCTTAAAGCCTTTACTTTTGAGACATGACAGAAAAATCTTACAGGTACACATGGAAAGGTAGTACATGATCACAGTTGAATGTGAAGACAGTATAATCAGAAAGCTTTTACTCCTGTCAACTAATGTTGAGTTTTTATTTAATAAGAGCCCTATTAACAGACATTTAGTTTTTTGGTTGTTACAATCTTGCTTTTACAAACAGTGTTGCAGTGGATATCTTATGGAGTATACATGAGTATATTTAATAAACACCAATAAGGAATCGTGAGAAGGACTTTTTATGTACCTGTATGGCCCCAGAACGTAGATAGTGACTGCCAAGCCAATTATAATGCTTAATAAGTATTTAGTGAGTGAGTGGAAGGAAGGTGAGTGGGTGACTGGTTGGAGGCATTAGATGTATAGATGGATGAATTAGAATGGTGATTTTAGAGACTTTTTCTCCCTCTCCTTGGGTCCTCCCCACCCCCGCCCTGCCCTTTTCTGGTACCTCCAGTATTAAACATTGTAAGCAAAGATAAAGAGACATCCTTTTAAATGTCTTAGAGGTATTTTTTTCTTTTTTCAATAGTGGCACTGTTTCTGACTCAGACCTTTTTAAACTCCCAAGGATTCAGATTTTGAAATTTCAGATTTGGGAGATCTTTAATTCTTGGGGCGCTTGTACTAGATATTTTAAGTGGGGTATTCCAGGGTATGCTTTAGACCTGTACTTTCCAACAGAGTAGCCACTGATCATGTGTGACTGTTGAGCACCTGAAATGTGACCAGTCCAGATTGAGGGCTGCTATAAGTATAATATATACATCAGATCTTGAAGACTTGGGATGAAAAAAAGAATAAAATATCAATTTCTTGAATTTTTTTTATATGTTATAAAGCTAATTTAGATATACTGGGTTATGTAATACGTATTTTTAAAATTTTACCTATTTCTTTTTACTTTTTTAATATAGCTATCAGAAAACTTAACATTACAAATAAGACTTTCATGTTTCTACCGAATATGTAAAACATCCCTCCCTTCTTTTTTACTTCTTTTCCCACCCTCTTTATGTTTTAGATTTAGTCTCTCAAAATAGTAACGTATTTAGTACTGTACCTTATGGATTGTTTATAGTATGTGTTGTGCTGATTATGAAATGTGATAGGGGGTCCCAACCTGAGGTCCCTACACTACCAGTATAAAAATAGAAAAAAGGCTAATATACTTCGTGTATTACCTATAAAAGATTAAACAGACTAAGTGACAGGTCACAGTGTATCCAGCTGTAATTGTGTCAAATCTGTGAATGCTGACT
>NW_006785406.1:3758546-3813379 GCF_000442215.2 Lipotes vexillifer | reverse complement strand
CCTGCTGAATAGTGATTGAGGCTGGCTATGGAGAAGGCAGAACATATGAGAAATGATCCATGGGTCTGATAGATGTACCGGGGCTATACCCGAGAGTCTTAGAATTGAGCATAGCCACATCTGCATTGAACCTGAGCTCAAGAATGAAGGCCTGGCATGAATAGCATGTAAGTGGGCACTTAATCAGTCTGCTCCGTAGTGGCATAACCCCGCCTTGTTCAGTGATTGTCACCTGGATCAAGAATTGACAAAAAATATTGACAGAGTTGGAACAAATAAATGGTGTGTCTAGTGGACATATATTTTAAAATTAGATTGCAGTAGAAATATAAAAGAATGTTTTGTTTTTATAAAGGTTGGGGATCCCTGCAGCGGTAACATGTTATAAAATGTAGGTTTTTATATTATTTAGTTTGTGAATATTCATTACTGTTTTTCACATGTTTTTGCTTTTATTCATACTGGTATTTTTCCCAGCCTCAGGTGGACTTTCCTGACTTCCCCATACAGGGTCAGGTTTCTCACGTACCCTCAGAACATTGATCAAAGTTGTAATTTTACATTTACATGTAATTTTACCTTGTGTTGACCTTTCTGATTATATTATAAACTCTGCTGGGGCAGGACCATGTTTTTGTCCATTGTTAAATCTCCAGAGCCTTCACTCCATGATTTATAAATAGAGGGTGCTCTGTGAACATTTGTTTGATTCATTAATCAGTTACAGTGACCTTTTTTGATTCATTAATTGGGTACCATTCTGATACCTGTGATCTGATATGAAAGATTTATGTTGTACATGTGAATCCGGACTGAAACATTAATATTATTGCTGGCATCCTTAGGGCACTAGCCTGACCTTGATTGACCTCCCTGGCCATGAGAGCTTGAGACTTCAGTTCTTAGAGCAGTTTAAGGCTTCAGCCAGGTAAGTAGGAAGTGGGAAGGGCTTGTCTGAAATCTGTATATCAAGACCAGCCATGTTGTTTGCTCTCACGGTATTCTGGAGGCATCCTGGTATCCTGGAGTGGAAAGAGCATGGACCCTGGGGTCAGCATTTCTGGGTTGCAAGTCCACCTTCACTTGGATTATATGAGATAATATTTGAAAATATTTCTCAGAGTGTTCAGAAAGTGTTTACCCTTATTATGATGTCAGTAAATTTTTCATTTACTCTGAGGACAAATTTAATAATGTGTAGAACTATTAAAATCTGAAAAAAGAATTTTAAAGCTAGGTGGCATCTGAGAAGATATTAAAATCCAACAGTATGTATTCTATCCTTAAATTATCTAAAATTGATGCCTGAAAAGTACAGAAGAATATTTTCATATTTCTTTTAGTATTGTCCTAGTATTACTGACTCTTACTTCCTAAATTTCCTGTGCTTCAGCTTAAGATGCTTTATTCTTGTGTAGTCTCTAACACCGGTAGGAACTTGAGGAAAATCAAAATACCACATTTCATTTATTTTAAGACACATTTTAACATCTATGAAATTGGAATGCCACTTATAATTAATGGTGTTATAGTTTAATTGGAAGTATTTTCTTTCTTAGTTGAACCTGAAATAATATGTGTTTTAGTTGATGGAATCTGGGTTGATGGAACGAGGTAGTTGTTTCTTTCCTTATTTTTGAAGGTATCTTGTTTTGTATTTTGTTGTTGCTTCTTGGCCCACATGGTGGTGGTGATGAGCAATCTGTCATAGTTGAGACTGTTACTTGATTTAAAAAAAAAAAAAAAAAAGGGCTTCCCTGGTGGTGCAGTGGTTGAGAGTCTGCCTGCCGATGCAGGGGACATAGGTTCGTGCCCCGGTCCGGGAAGATCCCACGTGCCGCGGAGCGGCGGGGCCCATAAGCCATGGCCACTGAGCCTGCGCGTCCAGAGCCTGTGCTCCACAACGGGAGAGGCCCGCGTACTGCAAAAAAAAAAAAAAAAAAAGTATTTTTAGAGAGTTTTAGGTTCACAGCAAAATTGAACAGAAGGTACAGAGATTTCCCATATAACCCTACCCCTACACATGTCTAACCTCCCCTATTATCAGCATCCTTCACCCCAGTGGTTCATTTGTTGCAATTGATGTACCTAAATTGACACATCATAATCGCTCAGTCTGTATGTTACATTAAGATTCACTCTTGGTGTTGTACATTCTAGGAATCTGAAGAAATGTACAATGATATGTATTCACCATTATAGTATCTTACAGAGTAGTTTCACTGCCCTAAAAATTCTCTGCGCTGCCAGTTCATCCTTCTCTCCCCTAACCCCTCACAACCACTCATCTTTTTATTGTCTCCATAGTTTTGCCTTTTTCACAATTTCATATAGTTGGAAACATACAGTATGTAGCCTTTTCATGTTGGCTTCTTTCACTTAGTAATATGCATTTAAGTTTCTTCCATGTGTTTTCATTGTTTGATAGCTTATTTCTTTGTAGTGCTGAATAATATGCTATTGTCTAGATGTACCACAGTTTATTTATCCATTTACCTGTTGAAGGACATCTCGGTTGCCTCCAAATTTTGGCAGGTCTGAATTAAGCTGGTATTGGTGTACACATAAGTTTTGGGGTAAATATCAAGGGGCACAATAGCAGAATCATATAGTAAGAGTATGTTTAGTTTTGTGAGAAATTGCCAAACTCTCTTCCAAAGTGGCTGTACCATTTTGCATTCCCACCAGCGATGAAAGAGTTCCAGTCGCTCTGCATCCTGACCAGCATTTAGTGTTGTCAGTGTTCTGGGTTTTGCCATTCTAATGAGTATGTAGTGGTATCTAATTGTTGTTTTAATTTGCATTTCCCTGATGACATATGATGTGGAGCATCTTTTTATATTTGCTATTTATAAGTTATTTAAATCTTGTTTGGTGAGGTGTCTGTAAAGATCTTTGACCCATTTTTTAATTAGATTGTTTTCTTACTGTTGAGTTTCAAGAGTTCTTTTATATATTTTGGGTAATGGTCCTTATCAGATATATCTTTTTAGATATTTTCTCCCAGTCTGTGGCTTGTTTTCTCATTCTCTTGATGTTGATTTTTGTAGAGCAGAAATTTTTATCTTTACTGAAGTCCAGTTTACCATGGATTGTATTGTATATAAAAAGTCATTGTCAAACCCAAGATCATCTAGGTTTTCTCCAGTGTTATCTCCTAGGAGTTTTGTAGTTTTGGTTTACATTTAGGTGTGTGATCCATTTTAAGTTAATTTTTGTGAAAGGTGTAAGTTCTGTATCTAGATTCATTGTTTTGCATGTGGATGTCTAGCTGTTCCAGCACTATTTGTTGAAAAGACTATCTTTGCTTCATTTGTTGCCTTTGCTCCTCCATCAAAGATCACTTGACTATATATGAGGGTCTCTTTCCGGACTCTGTTCTATTGATCTGTTCTCTCACCAATACCATGCTGTCATTGTTACTGTAGTTTCATAGTAAGTTGGTAACATCAGTTCTCCAACTTTATTCTTCTTCAGTATCGTGTTGACTCTTCTGGGTCTTCTGCCTCTCTGTATAAACTTCAGAATCAGTTTGTCGGTATCCACAAATAAGTTGCCAAGATTTTGATTGGGATTGCATTGAGTCTATAAATCAAGTTGGGAAGAACTGACATCTTGACTCTATTTAGTCTTCCTATCCATGAACGTGGAATATCTCTCCATTTTTCTAGTTCTACTTCAGTTTTGTTGATCAGTTTCATAGTTTTCCTCATATAGATCTCGTATGATTTGTACCTAAGTTTCATATTGTGGGATGCTAATGTAACTGGTATTGCGTTTTTAATATCAAATTCCATTTGGTCATTCCTGATATTTGGGTAAGCAATTCACTTGTGTATCAACCTTGTATCCTGCAACTCTGCTATAATCGCTTATTAGTTCCTGAGCTTTTTGGTTGATTTTTTCAGATCATCTACAGTCATTTCATGTGTAAATACAGACATTTTTATTTCTTCCTTCCTAATCTGTATACCTTTTATTTCCTTTTGTTGTCCTAATGCATTAGCTTGAAATTACAGTACGATGTTGCAAAAGCAGTGGTGAGATGGGACATCCTTGCTGTGTTCCTGGTCTTAGCAGGAAATCTTTGATTTTTTTCACCATTAAGTATGATGTTAGCCATTTGATTTTTGTAGATATTCTTTATCAAGTTGAGGAAATTCCCCTCTATTCTTAGTTTACTAGGAGGTTTTATCATGAATGGTTTTTGATTTTGTCAAATGCGTTTTTGGATCTGTTGATACGATTGTGTGATTTTTCTTTTTTAGTTTATACATCAGTGAACTGATTATGTTAATTGATGATTGAATGTTGAACCAGCCTTTCATACCACTTGGTTGTTGTGATATTGTGATTTATAATGAGAAATGCATATTTGGTCTTCATCCCTGTTTCTGGCACAGAGCTCATAAAACCCTTAGAATTTCCTAAGCGATGAGAGTGATAAAGGTGTCTTTTGTTATGTTTTTGCGGTGAGTTTTAGAAAGCACCTAAGGATGGGGACTGGGTGCCAGAAGAACCAACCATATGATTAGAGAGTTGGAACTTTTCATTCCCATCCAGGGAAGGGAGAGGAGAGAGGCTGGAGGTTGAATCAATCACCAGTGGTCAATTGTTCAGTCAATCACGCCTATATAATTATGCCTCCATAAAACCCCAAAAGGATGAGGTTCATAGGGCTTCTAGGTTGGGGAACCAGAATGCTTCCACATGCCACCCTGCAGGGCCCAAACTCCGTGGGGACAGAAGCTCCTTTGTTCAGGATCTCACCATATGTATCCCTTCATCTGGTTGTTGATTCATATCCTTTAATATCTTTTGCAATAAACTGATAATTTAGTGAGTTAAATGAGTTTCCTGAGTTGAGCTGCTCTCACAAATTAATTGAATCCAAGAAGCAGGGGTCATGGGAACCTCTGATTTATAGCCAGTCAGTCAGAAGTACAGTTAACAACCTGGACTTCTGACTGGTGTCTGAGGTCCCCACTACCAAATTAATCAAACCAAAGGAAGGAGTTGTGAGACCTTCGAGTCTGTAGCCTGTTGGTCAGAAGCAAAGGTAACAATCTGGGCTTGTGATTGGCATCTGAAGTGGAGGGCAGTCTTGTGGCACTGAGCCCTTAACCTGCGAAATCTGATGCTATCTCCAAGTAGATAGCATCAGAATTGAGTTGAATTGTAGGGCACCCAGCTGGTGTCAGGAGCATTGCTTGGTGGTGGGGGAACCCCCATCCCCCACATTGGAACTGGGTCCAGAGCCAATCATGGTGTATAATTCTTCTCATACATTGTTGGATTCGATTTGCCAATTTTTCTTGAGGATTTTTACATCTGTGTTCATGAGATATTTATCTGTAGTTTTCTTGTAATGTCTTGGTTTGTGTTTTAAAGTAATGCTGGCCTCATAGAATGAGTAAGAAAATATTCCCTCTGTTTCTATTTTTTGAAAGAAATTATAGAGAACTTGTATATTTTTTTCCTTAAATTTTTTTAAATTGAATATTTGTGGCATATAACATTGTATAAATGTCCTTAAACATTTGATAGAATTCACCAGTGATCCCACCTGTGCCTAGTGCTCTCTGTTTTGGAAGGTTTTTAATTATTGATTCAGTTTCTTTAATAGATACAGGGCTATTCAGATTGTCTGTTTCTTATGTTAGTTTTGGCAGATTGCGTCTTTCAAGGAGTTGGACCATTTATTTCATCTAGGTTATTACATTTTTGGGCATAGAGTTATTTATAGTACCCCTTGATTGTCCTTTTAATGTCCATGAATCTGTAGTGATATCCCCTTTCATTTCTGATATTTGTAATTTGTGTCCTCTCTTTTTCTTAGTTAGACTGGCTAGAAGTTTATAAATTTTATTGATCTTTTCATAGAACCAGTTTTTGGTTTTGTTGATGTTCTCCATTGATTTCCTATTTTCTATTTCATTGATTTCTGCTCTTTTATTATTTCTTATGTTTACTTTAGATTTAAATTACTCTGATTTTTCTAGCTTCCTACGGTGGAAGCTTAGAAGATTGATTTTAGGTCTTTCTTCTTTTCTAATAAATGCATTCAATGCTGTAAACTTCACACGGTATAGAATTCTAGGTTTGGGGGATTCTTCTTTCAACAGCTTAAATATTTCACTTGACTCTCTTCTTGCGTGCTCTATGTCTGAGAAGTTGGATATAATTCTTACATTGCTCCTCTATAAGTAAGGTCTTTTTCCTTCTGGCTTATTGTGGGATTTTTTTCTTTATCTTTGATTTTCTATAGTTTACAAATGATAATGGCTAGGTATAGTTCTTTTAGCATTAATCCTGCTTGGTGTTTTCTGAGCTTCCTGTGGTTTCTGTGGATCTGTGGTTTGGTGTCTGACATTAATTTGGGGAAATTTTCAGTCATTATTGTTTAAATATTTCTTCTGTTCTTTTCTCTCTTTCCTCTCCTTCTGAAATTCCCATTACATATATGTTACACCTTTTGTAGTTGTCCCACAGTTCTCAGATATTCTGTTATGTATTTTTAAGTCTTTGTTCTCTTTGCTTTTCAGTTTTGGAGGCTTCTATTGAGATATCTCAAGCCAGAGATTCTTTCCTTCAGTCATGTCTAGTCTACTAATAATTCCATCAAGGGCTTTCTCCATTTCTGTTAGGTTATTTTTGATCTGTAGCTTTCTTTTTAGTTATTTCTTAGAACTTCCATCTCTCTCCTTACATTGCCCATCTGTTTTTGCATGTTGTCTACTTTATCTTTTAGAGCCCTTAGCACCACAGTCACAGTTGTTTTAAATTCTTGGTCTGATCATTCCAACATCTCTTTCATATCTGAGTCTAGTTCTGTTGCTTGCCCCTTCTCTTCAAACTCTTTTTTACTTTTTAGTATGTCTTGTAATTTTTTCTTGATAGGCAGACGCAATATACTGGGTAAGAACTGCCCTTAGTAACGTGGTGAAGTGTGAGGGGAAGAGAAGTGTCCTATGATTAGGTCTGTCTTAGTGAACCTGTGTCTCTGGACTGTGAGCTTCATACTTGATTCTCAACTGATTCCTCAGTAAGTTGTATTTTTCTGTATATATGTGTTGTTCTCTCCAGTTTGGCAGGGGGAGTGATTTGCTGTATAATCTCACTTCTCTGATGAATCTAAGTGCTGTTGATTTTTTAGTCTGGTTAGCTTTTTACTTGTTAGAATGCAGTGGTGACTTCCAGCTTCTTTCATGCTGTACTGGAAACTGGGAGTTGTGTGATTTTTTTTTTTTTATTCCTCAAACAATTGATACAGATCTAGAACTGGCAAATTTTGCTATAATTGGGTTTTAATTTCTAATTAAATTTTTTTTCCATTTTCAATTATAAATTTTTTACAGTTCACAGTGTAATTACTCTTTGATCCAAGTATTTTGGGTAGCTAAAACGTTCAAAGTATGTAAGATACAAATGAACTCAAATCATAATCACAATAAATGCAAATTCAAAAGACATTTACTACAGTGGACCCTTGAACAGCATGGGTTTGAACTGTGTGGGTCCGCTTATAGGATGAATTTTTTCATTTAATATGTACTGCACAATCTGTGGTTGGTTGAATCCGGCAATGCCAAACCTCAGATACAGAGGGCTGACCATGAAGTTATACGCAGATTTTTGACTGGAGGGTCAGGCCTCTAATCCCCACATTGTTCAAGGGTCAACTTATAATATATTGATCTGAGGCTTCTAGTTTTTTAATCCTACCTTTTTTGGTTAATCAAGTTTCCCTAATCTCATTTTTCCCTCTCTGCTGGTTTGAAAGTATGCTATTTTTTCTTTTTTCGTTGTTACCCTCTACTCTTTTTTTTTTTTAAACTTTGATTGCTTAACAAAAGTTTAAAATCAATAATACTGGTTTTCTTTCACTGGAACTTAAAATACCTTACTTTGATCTTCCTCACATCTTCCTTTCATTTTATTTCTCTTTCTTCTTTTTTAACACCCAACAGTTACTAATATTTTTCTCCATCATTCAGTGACCACCTAGAATACCAGGATTTTATGGATTTCTTTTTTGTCTATCGCTTCTTGCCTCTTACTCTTTCCTTTTGATTCAATTTTCTTTCATGTATATCTTTTGGATATGTTTCCAGAAATGGTGAATAAGAAATAAAAGTTTCTCATCTTTTGTTCATTTGAAACTTTTTTCACTGGCCTTCATTTTTGAATAACTATTTTAGCCGAGTATAAAATCCTGGGTGGCAGTTATTTCTGTTTTCACGTTGAAGGCATTACTCCTGACTTCAGATATCTGTTGTTGTAGATGAGAAAGCAGTGCTCAATCTAATTGTCATTTCATGATACAGAATCTATGTTTTTTTAATCCTGTATTCAGGGGTAGATTATCCTTCTGTTTAGGGGTGATTTAGCTTTATCATGGTTGGGATTCAAGTGTGCTTTTCAGTTGAAAGATTTGTATCTTCAGTTCTGGGAAATTTTCAACAATATCTTTTTAGGTAGTTCTATTTCCAAATTCTCACTTTCACCTCCTGGAACTCTTATTAACATCATTGAACCTTATCATTTCTGCTCTTGTCTCTTCTCTGTCATATCTTCCAAGTCTTTTTACTTTGTGTATAGTTGATATTTTCGTCTTTATTTTGTAGTTTATTATATGCTTTTCAACTGTAGTATTCTCTGCTTAACTTTTCCATTGGGTTGTTACTAATTTTGTTCTTTACTTGTAAAAACATATCTTTTAAAATCAGCCTTTGTTTTTAGTACTGTCTTTATTCTTTTATTATGGTGTCTAGTATTCTTTTAAATAATTTAAAATATTTTACTGATTGCTTTATTATTTTTAGTTTTGAGTGCTGATTAATCTGTCTTTGTGGTTCTCCCTCATAATGGTTTATTTACTGTGCTTTGTAATTTTGATCGATACACTGTTCAAGGGGGTTAGATTTTGCTGTTGATGTTGTGGTTGCTGTTTTGTTTTGTGTTTTTAAATTGCTTTAGGTTATGAAAGCCTCTCTCCAGAAGGGATTCATATTTCCTTCTGTTGGGGGCCATAGGAGTTCCTTGAGTCTGGCCCAATTTTTATATATCTTCCTGCTTGGGGATCTTACACCATGAGATAGTGTAAGTTCATACCCTGTTTCTGTGTGTGGCACAGGAGGCCTGGTGATTCAATTCTTCTTGGATTATTTTCCCACACTGCTTAGACTGCTTTTAAGTACTAGGCTTTGCACAGAGTGTTCAGTTCCAGCTTTCCAACTCCATGTTGGCTGTTGCACATCTCCTGGGCTTTCAAACCCTTGTTCCTAAAGCCTATTATCTGCTGTTTTCCTGGACTGCTTTGCTTTAGCTTTGATATCTCTTTATTTCTGGCACATGAGGATTCTCACTGTGGCTGCCTTAGGTTGGGCCCTACCTGGTCACTCTGCTTCTAGTTTGATTATCCTCTTAGTTGTATCTGTCTTTCATTTAGGCACTAATATTCTTTGTAAGACAGAAAAGCATAAACTCTTTAGGTCAGTGTGTCACACCCCTTTGCCGTCTGACCTGGTTTTTCTTCATTTCCCCACCTACCTGTTTATTAGCTTACCTTGAGTTCTCCAAGGCATGTTGTTCCACCACTTTGTGCCCTGCACATACTACTTTCCAGACAGTCTTTGCCACAGTAGTATTTTGTCTGGCTAAAATTCACTCAACTATTACATCCTCCTTTAAGTCTTCCTGACCTGGTTTCATGTAAATTATCTTCCTCTTTGTTTCTATTATAGCAGGTACAAGGTCTGTCCTAGTGTTTTATCACATGGTTTTGTATATGACAATTTCCTGGACTTGAGGGGAGGCATCATTTTCTATTGTCTTTTTAGATACAGTCATTGATACATAGTAGCACTAAGTAGTCCTTTGTTAAGTATTTGTGTTGTATCATTACTTGTGCAGACACCTGTATGTGAGTTTGTTTTGTTTTATTCATTAGGATTGAATTGGGCAAAATTAAGGATATCATTTTTCAATATAATGCTGCACTATTGCATGCTCACATGGCAGTTTTTCTTTTTCCCCCCCCCCCAGGGCTATTGTGTTTGTTGTGGATAGTGCAGCCTTCCAGCGAGAGGTGAAAGATGTGGCAGAGTTTCTGTATCAAGTCCTCCTTGACAGTATTGGTCTGAAGAACACACCGTCATTCTTAATCGCTTGCAATAAGCAAGGTACTATCATGTTTTCTGGCAATAATAGTTGAGATTTTTCTGGGATTGCTACTAAGAATTAATACAGTTATCTACAATTGTTATTACTGAGGATGAGAGACAATTGCTAATGAACTATAAATTAAGGATTTTAAATCTTAAAATTTATTTATACTCCAGCATTTTCATTAGTCTCCCTTACCAGGCTGTTCTAAGGAGCGACAAAGGAGTGATTATTATCATTTATTCTTTGATACAGTGTTTTATTTTTAATCGTAAATCATTTTAATTTACCAAGTTAAGTTCATCAGATTGACAATATGTCATATCAGATACACAGTTGAGGAAGGACAGGATGGAGTCTCTCCTTTGAAACAAGTTTGCCATCTAGCACATTTCATCAAGGAGAGTTTGCAGAAGTGTTTTCCTTTAACCTCGTAAGAATGAAAAACATTTTAGTCTCAGCCAGTAAAACTAGGCTCCAGTTTTATTACCTTAAAATCAGATTAGGAGTGATGTCAGCATCATAAGGTGTGAGACACCTTCTTTGTCTCTCCCCTTCATTCTACAACTAGTAAAACATCCAAAACTCAACAAAGGTTCCTCTGCCCAACACACTGGGATGCTGGAGAGATCCACAAGTCTACTTCTGAAGGTGAGTGGACTGGAACACATAGAGGAGGTAGAACTGGGGGAACAGTGGAAGAATGTCTGCAATCTTAGCCTCTGGCCACAGTGGCTGAGCCTGAAGCCCCAGAGAACCCTGTAGCAACAGGGAAGACAGCACACATGGCTCCAGCCTCCTGGCTGCAGTAGCTCCTTTGGCCACAGGGAACCCCGCAGCAGCTGCGGTGGTGGGGCCTGTGACCCCAATCCCCTGGCTCACGGCAGTGCTGCACGCAAACCCAACAACCCCAGATGTGGCGAAGGTGACCATGCCTCTGTCTCCTTCACTTTTCCCCACACCCCCCTCCAGCAGCAGAGCTCAAGCAGTGACAGTGAGGTTACCAGTGACACATCTGGCAGAGGTAGTAGAGGGTGGAAAATGTCAATTCTCAAATATAGTCAGAGGCAGCTCAGGTAAGAAAAGCCAGAAACCTGTGCTATAGCAAGAAAAAAGAAAGACCTCTATTTTCCAACTTGTTGAACTGTAAGAATCAAGGAGAAAAAAAAAGCTTTACCTACATAAGAAAGGTATTTGCTACTTCAAATGCACTGGCAGAGGAACAGTTTGTCAAGTACCATGTAAAACCACAGTACACAGTGTAACGAAAAGAAAATGACAGTTCTCCAGCAGCCAAACTTAAGTCATGGAAGATTGTAATCTAACTGATAGAAAATTCAAAATAGCTGTTATGAAGAAACTAAACAAGCTACAAGAGAACTCAGGAGGGCAGTTCAGTGAGCTCAGGAATAAAATTAATGAACAAAAGAAATACTTTACCAAAGATATTAAAAGTCTAAAGAGAACCAAACAGAAGTTCTGGAGCTGAAGATGTCGGTAAATGAGATGAAGAATGCATTAGAGAGCACTGGAAATAGAGCAGACCATATGGAAGAGAGAATTAGTGAGCTTGAAGATAGAGATCTAGAAATGATTCAAGTAGGAGTGGCGAGAGAACTAAGATCTTTTTAAAAATTAAATTTTATGAGAACTATCCAACTTCATTATAATCTTCATAAAGATAATGGTTATCCCAGAGGAAGAAGAGAGGGAGAAGGGAGCAGAGAGTTTATTTAAAGAAATAATAGCTGAGAATTTCACAAACCCAGGGAAGGAACTGGATATACAAGTCCACAAAGCTAAGAGGACATTTAATTATCTCAACGCTAAAAGACGTTCTCCAGGACACATTATGTTAAAATTGTCCAAATCCAATGATAAAGAATTTTAAAGGCATCCAGAGGAAAAAAGACAGTAGTCTACAAAGGAACTCCTATTAAGCTATCAGCAGATTTCTCAGCAGAAACTGTATAGGCCAGGAGAGGATGGGACAGCCTACTCAAAATATTATAAGACAAAACTTCTGCCAAGAATCCTTCCAGCAAACTTATCCTTGAGATACAAAGGAGAAATAAAGACTTTCCCAGACAAAAGCTCAGGGAGTTCATTACCAGTAGACCTGCCTTACAAGAAATGTTGGAAGGAGCTCTCCTACCTGAAACAAAGAGGCAAAAGTACACAAAACTTTGAGTAAGGTGATAAATAGATAGAATCAGAAAATTGCAACTTTACATCAGAATAGGTTGTTAAACAATTATAAAGATTAAAGGGGAAAAAGCAGTAAAAATACTTATAGCTACTGCAGTTCGGTAATGAGCTCACAATATAAAAAGGGATAATTTGAGATGACAAAAATGTAAAAGGGGAAGAGGAAAAGAATAGAACCCATATAATGGCAACTGAAGATAAGATCCTATCAGCAGAAAAAGGACTATTTTATCTATGAGATGTCTTATACAAACCCGATGGTAACCACAAAATGTAAGTCTAGAGCAGAGACATGAAACTAGGAGGAAACTAGTAAACTACCAACTAAGATGTCAGGCAGAAACAATGGAGAAAACAAAAGATAAAATGGCAGTACTAGTCCTCAATTATCAATAATCACTCTAAATATAAGTGGATTGAATTCACCAATCAAAAGACACAGAGTGGCTGGATGTTTTAAAAAACAAGACCAACTATGTCCTGCCCCCTGGAGACTCATCTCAGCTCTAAAGACAAACATAGCCTCAAAGTGAAGGGATGGAAAATGATACTCCAAGCAGATGGCAGCCAAAAGAAAGCAGGTGCAGCCATCTCAGATCAGATCAAATAGACTTCAAGCCAAACAAGAGAACAAGATGGACTTATATAATGATAAAGGGGACAATCCATCAAGAAGATGTAACATTTATGAATATATAAGCATCTAACATAGGAGCACTAAAACATGAAAGGAATTATTAACAGACCTAAATGAAGAAATTGACAGCAGTAATAGTAGGGGAATTTAACATCCCACTTACATCAATGAACTGATTATCTAGACAGAATGTTAACAAGGAACCATTGGCCTTAAGTGAAGCATTACATCAGGTGGAATACACACACACACACACACACACACACACACACACACACACACACACACAGATATACATACATATATACATGTATATAAATAAAACATTCCATCCCAAAGAAGCAGAATACACATTCTTCTCAAGTGCACATGGAACATTCTCAAGGATAGACCATATGCTGGGACACAAAACAAGTTTCAATAAATTTAAGGTTGAAATCATATCAAGCATCTTTTCCTACCACAGAGATTTGAAACTAGAAATCAACTACAAGAAGAAAGCTGAAAAAAATCACAAATATGTGGAGACTAAACAACATGCTACTGAACAACTATTAGGTCAATGAGGAGGAAAGGAGGAAATAAAAATCCCTGAAGATAAATGAAAATATGGCATACCAGATCAATAGGATGCATCAAAAGCAGTACAAGTTTATAGCAATACTTGCCTACCTCAAGAAACAAGGAGAATCTCCAACAGTCCTTACACCTAAAGGAACTAGAAAAAGAACAAACAAAGCCCAAAGTCAGTAAAGGAAGGAAATACTAAAAGCCAGCAGAAATAAATGAAATAGTAGAGACTAAAACGGTAGTAGAAAAGATCAATGAAACTAAGAACTTGTTCTTTGAAAAGATAAACAAAATTGACAAACCTTTAGCTAGACTAAGAAAAACAGGAGGCTCATATAAATAAAATCAGAAATGAAAGAGGAGAAATTACAACAGATCCCACAGAAATACAAAGGGTTATAAGAGAATACTGTGAATAACTACACCAACAAATTGGACAGCCTAGAAGAAATAAATACATTCTTAACAAACAACCTTCCAAGACTGAATCTTGAAGAAATAGAAAATCTGAATAGACTGATAACTAGGAAGGAGATTAAAACAGTAATCAAAAGCCTTCCAAAAAAAACAAAAGTCCAGGACCAGACAGCTTCACTGGTAAATTCTACCAAATGTTCAAAGAAGATTTAATACCCGTTCTTCTTAAACTCTTCCAAAAAAGTTGAAGAGGAGGGCACACTTCCTAACTCATTTTATGAGGTCAACATTACCCTGATATCAAAGCCAGACAAGGATAACACAAAAAAAGAAAATTACAAGCCAGTATCTCTGATAAACATAGATGCAGAAATCTTCAACAAAATTTAGCAAACCAAATAGAACAATACATTAAAAGGATCATGCACTGTGATCAAGGGGGATTTGTTTCAGGGTTGCAAGGATGATTCAACATCTGCAAGTCAACATGATAAAACATTTTAAAAGTCATGATCATCTCAATAAATGAAGAAAAAGCATTTGACAGAGTTCAACATCCACTTATGATAAAGACAATAAAATGGGTATAGAAAGAATGTACCTCTACATACATGTCAAACTCACAGCTGACATCATACTCAACTGTGAAAAACTGAAAGTTATCCCTCTAAGATCAGGAATAAGACAAGGATGCCCACTCTTGCCACTCTCATTCAACATAGCTAAAGACTCCACCAAAAACCTATTAGAAATAATAAATGAATACAGTAAAGTTGCAGGGTGCAAAATCAATATACAATAATCTGTTGTGTTTCTGTACACCAACAACAAACAAGCAGAAAGAGAAATTAAGAAAACAGTCCCATTTAAAATTGCAGCAAAAACAATAAAATACCCAGGAATAAATTTAACCAAGGACGGGAATTCCCTGGCGGTCCAGTGGTTAGAACTCCACACTTTCACTGCTGAGGGTGCAGGTTCAATCCCTGGTCAGGGAACTAAGATCCCACAATACAGTAAAAACTATAAAACATTGTTGAGAGAAATGGAAGGCACAAAGAAATGGCAAGATATTTCATGCTCATAGACTGTAAGAATTAACATTGTTAAAATGTCTCTTTTACTTAAAGCAATCTGCAGATTCATTGCAGCAATCCCTGTCAAAATCCTAATGACATTTTTTGCAGAAATGGAACAAAAATTCCTTACATTTGTATGAAACCATGAAAGACTATGAATAGCCAAAGCAATTCTGAGAAAAAGGAACAAAGCTGGAGGTATCACATGCCCTGATTTCAAAATATTACTACAAAGCTATAATAATCAAAACAGCATGGTATTTGGCAGAAAAACAGACATACAGGTCAATGGAACAGAACTGAGAGCCCAGAAATAAACATCTGGACAATTAATTTACAACAAAGGTGCAAAAAACATACAATGGAGAAAGAACAGTCTCTTCAGTAAATGGTGTTGGGAAAACTGTACAGCACATGCAAAAGAATGAAAGTAGACTATTTTCTTATACCATACCCAAAAATTAACTGAAAAGTGGATTAAAGACTTGAATAGAAGACCTGAAACCATAAAACTCCTAGAAGAAAACAGGGAGTTCGGACTTTGACATGGGATTTGGCAATATGTTTTTGGATCTGTCTCCTCAGGCAAGGCAAACAAAAACAAAAATAAACAGGTGGTACTATATCAAGCTAAAAAGCTCCGCACAGCAAAGGAAACCATCAACAAAATGAAAAGACATGCTACTGACTGGGAGAAGATATTGTCAAATCATATTATCTGATAAGGGGTTAATATCCAAAATATATAAAGAACCCATACAACTCAACAACAACAAAAAACCTGATTTAAAAATGTGCAGATAACCTGAATAGATGTTTTTCCAGAAAAGATATACAAATGGTCATTGGGCATATAATGAAGATGTTCATCACTAGTGAAGATGAACATCATTAATTATTAGGGAAATGCAAATCAAAGCCACAATTAGACATTACCTCACACCTGTTAGAGTGACTGTTGTCAAAAAGAGAAGAAATAACGTGTGGGCGAGGATGTGGAGAAAATGGAACCCTTGTGCACTGTTGATGGGAATGGAAATGCAGCCACTGTGGGAAACAGTATGGATAGTCCTCAAAAAATTAAGAATAGAGTTACCATGGGATCAGCTATTCCACTTCTGGGTATTTATCCAAAGATAATGGAAACACTAACTCAGAAAGATATTTGCACCCACTACTGTATGGTGATGGATGGAAACTAAATTTTTGGTAGTAAGCATGGTGTAGTGTATACACAAGTTGAATCATAATGTTGTACAGATGAAACATAAACCAATGTTACCTCAAGAATAAAATAATCTCTCTTTTCTAAAAAACTAAAAATAAGACTAGTTGATCTTTAGTCCTCTTTCAGACCTAATATTCTCATTCTATGAAAAGCTGAATGCATTTCTCAAAGGTGAGCTTGTAGTAACCCTAACAATGACTTATCGGGAATCAGTCTTAGGGTCATTACCTGACCTCTTTATTTCTTTTATATTTATTTGGCTTCTGCTGGTGCCAAACCAGTGCTTTTTTATTGCTAAAGTGCACTTGATGCCGTAACATACCATCTTAGTATCAGCTGGAAATGTTCTTGGTTTAGTTTTGTATGACAGGTAGGGTATTTCTATTGGAGTGAAGGGTCTTGTTAAAATCACAAAGCTGGTAGCTTCTCTTCTTGTTACATTGGCTGGACTTATATATACAATATATGTGTTGATTTCAAATGTCTGTAAGATGTGGAAAACTTCTGTGAAAGAGATTCTCAATTTTAGGGTCACCAGCTTAATTGTAAGCATTATGGTAATATAAATATTCTTGCAAATATAAAGCTTACTTTGATAATGGAACTACTAGTGTTAAAAAGCTCTTTAAGCAGGCTTCCCTGGTGGCACAGTGGATAAGAATCTGCCTGCCAATGCAGGGGACACAGGTTTGATCCCTGGTTCGGGAAGATCCCACATGCCACAGAGCTACAAAGCCCCTGTGCCACAACTACTGAGCCTGCGCTCTAGAGCTTGCAAGCCACAACTACTGAGCCTCTGTGCCACAACTACTGAAGCCCGCGGCCTAGAGCCTGTGCTCTGCAACAAGAGAAGCCACCGCAATTAGAAGCCCACACCCTGCAACAAAGAGTAGCCCCCACTTGCCGCAGCTAGAGAAAGCCTGTGTGCAGCAACAAAAACCCAACACAGCCAAAAATAAATAAATAAAATAAGAATAAAAATAAATTTAAAAAAAAAGCTCTTTAAAAAAATGGTGGGGTTGGTGGGAGGGATAAATTGGGAGTTTGGGATTGACAGATAACTCATTACTATATTTAAAATAGATAACCAGCGAGAACCTACTGTATAGCACAGGGAACTCTGCTCAATATTCTGTAATAACCTAAATGGGAAAAGAATTTGAAAAAGGATAGATATATGTATATGTGTAACTGGATCACTTTGCTGTACACCTGAAACTAACACAACATTGTAAGTCAACTATAATCCAATGTAACATAAAAGTTTTTTTAAAATGGTGGGGCAAAGAAACTTACTGGTTTAAATAGGAATTTTCCATATGTGCAAGAAGTCTTGGGAAAACACCCCTTCTGCTTTAAACAACAGCAATGTCTTTATTTCTTTACAGACATTACAATGGCAAAATCAGCAAAGTTAATTCAGCAGCAGCTTGAAAAAGAAATGTAAGTAAGAATAAGTCCTATTGGTTAACTGTATCTCTTAACACTTAGGAAATATGTATATATTGCTTAAGGTCTTTGGTTTTGTATGGTTATCACAATTAGCCTGAAGATTGGTGTGAAATGTACTTGTTAAATAATTGACAACAGAATTAATGGAACTGTAAAAAGTATTAATGGAATGTTTATATTTAAAATTTTCGTGAAAGAAAATCTCAGGTTTATTGAGACTACAGCTCAATTTGTTTTCCCACTGTTTGTAGACCTAGTTTATAGTAGATATGAAAGGATTTAAAAACTTGAAAATTTGAAAGCTGTGGAAATTTTTGTTGACAGAACAAGAAAGGAACACTTCAGAAGAATATAAAAATCTATGATACTATTTTGTAGTGTGTTTTTTGTTTTCTAGCTATGTGGCGATATCATTTAGCTTGATTTTAGTGTTTAAAAGTTTGTGAATTGAGCTATAAGCTTTTGAATTTTAAGGAATCTAGCATGTCTCTGTGTTCTGCTGATTTGTAAGAGTTAGCTAACAGGTTGCTTACATAGGAGATACAATCAACATTATAATAGAGCAAGTTATGTTTTCTTATGCTGTTATGTAAGGATATTTTTAATAAAAGAATCTGATGAGGAAAAATTGTACAAATTCAACTTTTAGTAAATTTTTTCCAATTATCATTTACATTCTCCTTTGCTCATTTAATAAGCACCTATAATTTGTCTAACATATGCCATGACCTGCTCTAGGATGTGGCTATAAGAAGTGTGATGTTGTTCCTGTACTCAGGAGCTTAGAGTCTAGTAGAATATGGTTTGCTTCAGGGGTTGACAACCTCCTGCTGAGGGTCTGCCAACAAAGAGTGGTTTTGCATTTTTATAGGACAGGTAAAAAAAAGAAGAAAAGTAGAAAAATATGTGGCAGAGACTAAATATCACCCACAAGCCCAAAATATCTAATTTATGGCTCTTTACAGAAAAATTTTACCAGCCCTGGTCTGTCATTTTCTGTGGCTTTTTTTTTTCTCAATTGAGAATGATATATTCAATCCCATGTGCTTTAAACTTTTTAATAGATAATAGAAGAAAAGTTAGCCATTCAATTATATTTAACAAAGACATCATGCCTTCAAATTGAATATCAAAAGAAAATTTTAACCCTTTATTGAGGTATAATTGATATGTAAAAAGCTGTGCATATTTAATGTACACAACTCAATCTGGGGATAAGCATACACCTGTGAAACCATCATCACCATCCAGACCATAAAAATATCCATTTCTTCCCAGAGTTTCTTCCTACGTACTTTATTATTTGTGTGTGTATGTATTTCATGAGAACACTTGACATAAGATCTACCCTATTAGCAAATTTTAAGTGTACAGTGAATACTATGCTATATAGTAGATCTCTAGCACTTACTTATTTGCATAACTGAAACTTTATACCCTTTGACCATCATCTCTCCATTTCCCCCTGCCCCTCACCTTGGTGACCACCATTCTGCTCTTTGCTTCCATGTGTTTGACTGTTTTAGATTCCACATATAAATGTAATTAATCATAATTGTAGTTGTCTTACTCTGTTATTTTACTTAGCATAATGTTGTCTAGGTCCATCCATGTTGTCGCAAATGGCAGGAATTTCTTTTGCAGGGCTAAATAATATTCCATTGTATATATGTTCCACATTTTCTTTATCTGTTCATCCTTCGATGGACATTTAGGTTGCTTCCATATATTGGCTATTGTTAATAATGCTGCAGTGAACATGGAAGGCATATACCTCTCCGAGATCCTGATTTCAATTCCTTCGGATAATTACCCAGAAGTGGAATTGCTGATTCAAATGATAGTAGTTCTGTTTGTAATTTTTTGAGGAATCTCAGTGCTGTTTTCTGTAATAGCTGTACCAATTTACATACCCACCAACAATGTACCAAGGTTCCCTTTTCTCCATATCTTTACCAACACTATCTTTTTTTTTCTAATGTTAGTAATTCTGTCAGGTGTGAAGTGACATCTCATTGTGGTTTTGATTTGCATTTCCCTGATGAATAGTGATGTTTAGCATCTTTTCATGTACTTGTTGACTATTTGTATGTCCTCTATGTCTGTTCAGGTCTTCTGCCCATTTTTTAAATTGGATTATTTGGGTTTTTTGTTACTGGGTTATATGTTTTTGGACAGATCCAAAAACATATTGCCAAATCCCATATTTTGGATATTAATCCTTATCAGATATATGGTTTGCAAATATTTTCCCCCATTCCATAGGTTATCTTTTCATTTTGTTGATTCTTTCCTTTGCTGTGCACAAGCTTTTTAGTTTGATATAATCACACTTGTTTATGTTTGCTTTGTTATTTGCTTTTGGTCTCAAATCTTAAAACTAATTTCCACAACACCAATGTCAGTGAGCATTTTCTTCTTGGATTTTTATGGTTTCAGGTCTTATATTTAAGTCTTTAATCCATTTTGAGTTGATTTTGTGTATGGTATAATATACACAGTTTCATTCTTTTGCATGTAGATATCCAGTTTTCCCAGCACCGTTTATTGAAGAGACTATCCTTTTCCTATAGTATACTCCTGTCATCCTTGTCAAAGATTAGTTGACTGTATATGCGTGGGTTTGTGCTGGGCTCTCTGTTCTATTCCATTGATCTATGTCTTTTTATAGTACCATATTGTTTTGATTACTATAGGTTTGCAATATAATTTGAAATCTGGAAATGTGATGCCTCCAGATTTATTGCTCTTACTCAAGATTACTTTGAGTATTATAGTTCTTTTGTGGTTCCATATGAATTCTACCATTGTTTCTTCTATTTCTATGAAAAATTCCATTGGAATATTGATGGAGATTCCATTAAATTTATAGATGGAGGTTTTTTTGTTTGCATTGGGTCTTAGTTGTGGCACGTGGGATCTCCATTGCGGCATGTGGGATCTTTTGTTGCAGCCTGCGGGCTTCTCTCTAGTTGTGGCGCGCAGGCTCCAGAGAGTAGTTTGGGGAGAGTGGGCTCTGTAGTTTGCGGCACATGGGCTCAGTAGTTGTGGTGTGCGGGCTTAGTCGCCCCGCGGCATGTGGGATCTTAGTTCCCTAACCAGAGATCAAACCCACATCCCCTGCATTGGAAAGCGGATTCTTAACCACTGGACCACCAGGGAAGTCCCCTATAGATGGACATTTTAACAATGTAAATTATTCCAATATATGAACAAGGGGCATTTTTCCATTTATTTGTGTCTTCAGTTTCTTTCATCACTGTTTTATAGTTTTCAGTGTACAGATCTTTCACCTACTTTGTTAAATTTATGCCTAAGTATTTTAATGTTTTTGATGCTATTATAAATGGAATTGTTTGGTTAATTTCTTTTCCTGATAGTTCATTAGTAGTGCATAGAAACAGAACTTGTTTTTGTGTGTTGATTTTGTATCCTGCAATTTTACTGAGTCTATTAGTTCTGGTTTTGGGGAGGGTCTTTTATGGTTTTCTATATTTAAGATCAAGTGATCTGAAATCAGAGATAATTTTACTTCTTCCTTTCTGATTTTGATGCCTTTTGTTTCTTTTTTGCCTAATTGCTCTGTCTAGGACTTACAGTACTATGTTGAATAGAAGTGGCAAAAGTAGGCATCCTTATCTTGTTCCTGATCTTAGAGGAAAAGCTTTTAGCTTTCACCATTGAGTATGATGTTATCTGTGGGCTTGTCATATATGGCACTTGTTATTTTGAGGTACATACCTTCTGTAATTATTTTGTTGAGTTCTTATCATGAAAGGATGTTGAATTTTGTCATATGCTTTTTCTGATCTCTTGAGATGATGATAAGATTTTTATCCTTCATCCTGTTTCTATCCCATTTATTTAGGTTCTCTGATGTTAGGTGCATATATATATGTATATATACACAATTATTTTATCCTCTTGATGAATTGGCCCCTTTATTATTATATGATAACCTTCTTTGTCTCTTGTGACAATTTTTGACGTAGTCTATTTTGTTGATATTTATGTATTCAGCCCTACTCTCTTTTGTTTATCATTTGTATAGAATATGTTTTTCTGTCCCTTTACTTTGAACCTTAAATCAAGAGTGCATCTCTTGGAGATAGCATGTACTTCAAGTTTGTTTTTTTATCCATTCACCCACTCTGTTTTGATTGGTAATTTAAACCATTTACATTTAAAGTAATTATTAATAGGTAAGAACTTATTCTGTTTTGTTGATTGTTTTCTGACTTTCATAGTTCCTTTGTCTCCTCTCCTCCTTTTTAATTTGATGATTTCTTTTGTATTGTTATGCTTTGGCTTTTTTCTCTTTATTTTGTGTGTCTACTACAGGTATTTTCCTTGTGACCGTCATGGCTTATATAAAACATCTTATAGAGTTAAAAATGATTTATGTATCACCATTACAATACTAGAGTATTCTAACTTTTAGTATATTCTTACTGTTACAGTGAGTTTTATACTTTCATATGTTTTCATGTTCTTGATTAGTTTTATTTCACCTTGAAGAACTCCCTTTAACATTTCTTATAAAGCAGGACTAGTAGTGATGAACTGCAGCTTTTGTGTGTTTGGGAAAGCTTTTGTCTGTCCTTCATATCTGAAGGACAGTTTTGCTGGGTATAGTATTGTTGGATGGCAGTTTTTTTTCTTTCAGCATTTTGAATATATCATCCCACTCTCCACTGGCCTGCAAGGTTTCTGCTATGAAATCCACTTTTAGTCTTATGGATTTTCCCTTGTTTGTGACCTTTCTCTTAATGCTTTCAACATTCTGTCTTTGACTTTTGTCAGTTTGGTTATAATGTGTCTCATTAAAGCTCTCTTTATGTTTAATCCATTTGGGGTTTTAGGGGCTTAGTGGATCTGGATGTTCATTTCCCTCCCCAGATTTGGGAGTTTTCTATCATTATTTTTTTAAATAAGCTTTCTGATTCTTTGTCTTTATCTGCTCTTTCTGAGACTCCCATAATGCATATATTGGTTTCTTTTGTGATGTCCCATAAGACTTTCTTCACTCTTTCTCACTTTTCTGTTTGTCTTTCTCACAGAGTAATTTCAAGTTACCTGTGTTCAAGCTCTCCAATTCTTTGTTCTGCTTGATTGAGTCTGCTGTTGAATTTTTCACATCCAGTCATTGTGTTCTTCAGCTCCAGAATTTTTGTTTTTCATGGTTTCTATATCTTTGTTGACTTTCTGATTTTGTTCACTTATTCTTTCCCTCATTTTGTTGAGTTTTCTGTGTTATTTTGTACCTTATGGGACTTTCAGATGATTATTTTGAATTCTTTGCCAGGCACTTTGTAGATCTCCATTTCTTTAGGGTCAGTTACTGGTGCTTTATCTTCTTCCTTTGGTGGTGTCATGTTTCCCTGGTTTTTCATGATCCTTGTGTCCTTATTTTGGTGTCTGCACATTTGAAAAAGTAATGAGTTCTTCTAGTCATTATAGACTAACTTTGTCAGAGAAAGCACTTCTCTAGTCAGTCCAGCCAGAGATTTTGGGTGGGCTTGCTGCTGGAGTCCCTAGGCAGGTTGGCCTTGCTTCTGGGTTTGTGGGTGGGTGGGCCTACTGCCTGGGTCCATGGAAGCTGGCCTGGAAACTGAATCTGTCATGGCTGGCCAGGTAGGTACCTGTGTCTACTGGGGCTGGCCAGGAGCTAGGTTCCATGACACAGGAGGTTCTCACTTCACTCTCCTTCCCCCGTGTGAATCATATCTTTCCATGCTGCATTGTTCAGGCTTGCAGGAGCAGTAACGTGGGTAATGTGGAACTGTCCTTTCTACCCTCTTCAATGCATCTTATTTCTGTGTTATACCCAGGTGCTGTAATCTCTAACCTGGATTTCCTACCTCGCATGAAGGTATTCTTCTGTGTGGTTATTCAAATTGATGTTTCTATGAGAGGACTTGAGCTGAAAACTCCCATTCTGCCATCTTGCTGGTGTCATTTTCAGTGGTTTCTGTCCTTTCTGAAATTGCATGTTCATCACCTCTTCTCCTATTCTTGATGTTCACTCTTTTGAGACTGCATATTGCTTGTAATTAAGCTAAAAACAATTGGAATTAGCTGATTTGTTTTTCTAAACTTTCTGTTGAAATTGTTGACAATTATCTTTTGGACAAAAACAGGCATAATATTTGTATATCCATTTTTTTAAACAGCATAGTCCAAGTCTTCCCATGTTTAAAACACGTTTTCCTTAGTCCATTTGTTTTTCATTCTAAAGTGCCATAGAAAAACAATACAGAAAGAAATGCTGTATTATACGGCACTGAAATAAAATGTTAAAAAGTTATAAAGGGGGCTTCTCTGGTGGTGCAGTGGTTAAGAATCCGCCTGCTAATGCAGGGAACACGGGTTCAAGCCCTGCTCCGGGAAGATCCCTCGTGCTGCAGAGCAACTAAGCCCCTGTGCCACAACTACTGAGCATGCACTCCAGAGCCCGCGAGCCACAACTACTGAGCCCATGCGCCTAGAGCCCATGCTCCATGACAAAAGAAGCCACCGCAATGAGAAGCCTGTGCACCACAACGAAGGGCAGTCCCCACTCACCGCAAGTAAAGAAAGCCCATGTGCAGCAACAAATCCCACACAGCCATAAAAAAAAAAGTTATAAAGGTTAAATATCAGTTAAATTAGGAGTCTAAATTTAGTTTAATCCTGTGTTTATGAGAATTGGGCCTTATCAGCTTTGAAGCATTTCATAGTCTTCTGAATCACAAGATTTACTATGTTTACATGGCCTTATGGCAAGAGCTGAATATAATGTTCATCTTTTTTTCCTTTTGAGTTTTCTTTTTAATTGTAAAATATATTACATGAAAAAGAGTATATACGACACATATATTGAGTTTAAAGAATAGTAACGTGACTACCCATGGACCCACCACCTTGCTTAGAAGGCCCTATGTGCTCCACCCCAAATGCTTTTCCCTGTATTAATAGTTTTGTTTTGTTTTTTTTACAACTTTATTGGAGTATAATTGCTTTACAATGGTGTGTTAGTTTCTGCTTTATAACAAAGTGAATCAGTTATACATATACATATGTTCCCATATCTCTTCCCTCTTGCGTCTCCCTCCCTCCCACCCTCGCTATCCCACCCCTCTAGGCGGTCGGACACAAAGCACCTAGCTGATCTCCCTGTGCTATGCAGCTGCTTCCCAGAAGCTATCTATTTTATGTTTGGTAGTGTGTATATGTCCATGCCACTCTCTCACTTTGTTACAGCTTACCCTTCCCCCTCCCCATATCCTCAAGTCCATTGTCTAGTAGGTCTGTGTCTTTATTCCTGTCTTATCCCTACGTTCTTCATGACATTTTTTTTTCTTAAATTCCATATATATGCGTTAGCATACGGTATTTGTCTTTCTCTTTCTGACTTACTTCACTGTATGACAGACTCTGTGTCCATCCACCTCATTACAAATACCTCAATTTCGTTTCTTTTTATGGCTGAGTAACATTCCATTGTATATATGTGCCACATCTTCTTTATCCATTCATCCCATGATGGACACTTAGGTTGTTTCCATGTCCTGGCTATTGTAAATAGAGCTGCAATGAACATTTTGGTACATAACTCTTTTTGAATTATGGTATTCTCAGGGTATATGCCCAGTAGTGGGATTGCTGGGTCGTACAGTAGTTCTATTTGTAGTTTTTTAAGGAACCTCCATACTCTTCTCCATAGTGGCTGTACCAATTCACATTCCCACCAACAGTGCAGGAGGGTTCCCTTTTCTTCACACCCTCTCACCATTTATTGTTTGTAGATTTTTGGATGGTGGCCATTCTGACAGGTGTGAGATATCTCATTGTATTTTTTTTTTCAGACAAATAGATGGAGCTTTAATTGGAAAACAAGGGAAGTTACATGCAATATTTAGCTTTTTTTTTTTAACATCTTTATTGGGGTATAATTGCTTTACAATGGTGTGTTAGTTTCTGCTTTATAACAAAGTGAATCAGTTATACATATACATATGTTCCCATATCTCTTCCCTCTTGTGTCTCCCTCCCTCCCACCCTCCCTATCCCACCCCTCTAGGTGGTCACAAAGCACTGAGCTGATATCCCTGTGCCATGTGGCTGCTTCCCACTAGCTATCTACCTTACGTTTGTCAGTGTATATATGTCCATGCCACTCTCTCACTTTGTCACAGCTTACCCTTCCCCCTCCCCATATCCTCAAGTCTGCTCTCCAGTAGGTCTGTGTCTTTATTCCTGTCTTACCCCTAGGTTCTTCATGACATTTTTTTCTTTCTTAAATTCCATATATATGTGTTAGCATGCGGTATTTGTCTTTCTCTTTCTGACTTACTTCACTCTGTATGACAGACCCTAGGTCTATCCACCTCATTAAGAATAGCTCAATTTCGTTTCTTTTTATGGCTGAGTAATATTCCATTGTATATATGTGCCACATCTTCTTTATCCATTCATCGGATGATGGGCACTTAGGTTGTTTCCATCTCCGGGCTATTGTAAATAGAGCTACAATAAACATTTTGGTACATGACTCTTTTTGAATTTTGGTTTTCTCAGGGTATATGCCCAGTAGTGGGATTGTTGGGTCATACGGTAGTTCTGTTTCTAGTTTTTTAAGGAACCTCCATACTGTTCTCCATAGTGGCAACCAATTCACACATTCCCACCAGCAGTGCAAGAGTGTTCCCTTTTCTCCACACCCTCTCCAGCATTTATTGTTTCTAGATTTTTTGATGATGGCCATTCTGACTGGTGTGAGATGATATCTCATTGTAGTTTTGATTTGCATTTCTCTAATGATTAATGATGTTGAGCATTCTTTCATGTGTTTGTTGGCAGTCTGTATATCTTCTTTGGAGAAATGTCTATTTAGGTCTTCTGCCCATTTTTGGATTGGGTTGTTTATTTTTTTGTTATTGAGCTGCATGAGCTGCCTGTAAATTTTAGAGATTAATCCTTTGTCAGTTGATTCATTTGCAAATATTTTCTCCCATTCTGAGGGTTGTCTTTTGGTCTTGTTTATGGTTTCCTTTGCTGTGCAAAAGCTTTGAAGTTTCATTAGGTCCCATTTGTTTATTTTTGTTTTTATCTCCATTACTCTAGGAGATGGGTCAAGAAGGATCTTGCTGTGATTTATGTCATAGAGTGTTCTGCCTATGTTTTCCTCTAAGAGTTTGATAGTTTCTGGCCTTACATTTAGGTCTTTAATCCATTTTGAGCTTATTTTTATGTATGGTGTTAGGGAGTGATCTAATCTCATACTTTTACATGTACCTGTCCAGTTTTCCCAGCACCACTTATTGAAGAGGCTGTCCTTTCTCCACTGTACATTCCTGCCATCTGTATCAAAGATAAGGTGTCCATATGTGCGTGGGTTTATCTCTGGGCTTTCTATCCTCTTCCATTGATCTATATTTCTGTTTTTGTGCCAGTACCATACTGTCTTGATTACTGTAGCTTTGTAGTATAGTCTGAAGTCAGGGAGCCTGATTCCTCCAGCTCCATTTTTCTTTCTCAAGATTGCTTTGGCTATTCAGCGTCTTTTGTGTTTCCATAAAATTGTGAAATTTTTTGTTCTAGTTCTGTGGAAAATGCCATTGGTAGTTTGATAGGGATTGCATTGACTCTGTAGATTGCTTTGAGTAGTAGAGTCATTTTCACAATGTTGATTCTTCCAATCCAAGAACATGGTATATCTCTCCGTCTATTTGTATCATCTTTAATTTCTTTCATCAGTGTCTTATAATTTTCTGCATACAGGTCTTTTGTCTCCTTAGGGAGGTTTATTCCTAGATATTTCATTCTTTTTATTGCAATGGTAAATGGGAGTATTTTCTTGATTTCACTTTCAGATTTTTCATCATTAGTATATAGGAATGCCAGAGATTTCTGTGCATTAATTTTGTGTCCTGCTACTTTACCAAATTCATTGATTAGCTCTAGTAGTTTTCTGGTAGCATCTTTAGGATTCTCTATGTATAGTATCATGTCATCTGCAAACAGTGACAGCTTTACTTCTTCTTTTCCGATTTGGATTCCTTTTATTTCCTTTTCTTCTCTGATTGCTGTGGCTAAAACTTCCAAAACTATGTTGAATAAGAGTGGTGAGAGTGGGCAACCTTGTCTTGTTCCTGACCTTAGTGGAAATGCTTTCAGTTTTTCGCCATTGAGGATGATGTTGGCTGTGGGCTTGTCATATACGGCCTTTATTATATTGAGGAAAGTTCCCTCTACACCTACTTTCTGCAGGGTTTTTATCATAAATGGGTGTTGAATTTTGTCAAAAGCTTTCTCTGCATCTATTGAGATGATCATATGGTTTTTCTCCTTCAATTTGTTAATTTGCATTCCTGGAATAAACCCCACTTGATCATGGTGTATGATCCTTTTAATGTGCTGTTGTATCCTGTTGATCCTGGATCTTGATCATGGTGTATGATCCTGGATTCTGTTTGCTAGTATTTTGTTGAGGATTTTTGCATCTATGTTCATCAGTGATACTGGCCTGTAGTTTTCTTTCTTTGTGACATGCTTGTCTGGTTTTGGTATCAAGGTGATGGTGGCCTCGTAGAAGGAATTTGGGAGTGTTCCTCCCTCTGCTATATTTTGGAAGAGTTTGAGCAGGATAGGTGTTAACTCTTCTCTAAATGTTTGATAGAATTCGCCTGTGAAGCCATCTGGTCCTGGGCTTTTGTTTGTTAGAAGATTTTTAATCACAGTTTCAATTTCAGTGCTTGTGATTGGTCTGTTCATATTTTCTATTTCTTCCTGATTCAGTCTTGGCAGGTTGTGCATTTCTAAGAATTTGTCCATTTCTTCCAGATTGTCCATTTTATTGGCATAGAGTTGCTTGTAGTAATCTCTCATGATCGTTTTTATTTCTGCAGTGTCAGTTGTTACTTCTCCTTTTTCATTTCTAATTCTGTTGATTTGAGTCCTCTCCCTCCTCTTTTTCTTGATGAGTCTGGCTAATGGTTTATCTATTTTGTTTATCTTCTCAAAGAACAAGGTTTTAGTTTTATTGATCTTTGCTATTGTTTCCTTCATTTCTTTTCCATTTATTTCTGATCTGATTTTTATTATTTCTTTCCTTCTGCTAACTTTGGCATTTTTTTGTTCTTCTTTCTCTAATTGCTTGAGATGCAAGGTTAGGTTGTTTATTCGAGATGTTTCCTGCTTCTTAAGGTGGGCTTATATTGCTATAAACTTCCCTCTTAGAACTGCTTTTGCTGCATCCCATAGGTTTTGGGTCGTCGTGTCTCCATTTTCATTTGTTTCATTTGTTTTCATTTGTTTCTAGGTATTTTTTGGCTTCCTCTTTGATTTCTTCAGTGATCACTTCGTTATTAAGTAGTGTATTGTTTAGCCTCCGTGTGTTTGTATTTTTTACAGATCTTTTACTGTAATTGATATCTAGTCTGATAGCCTTGTGGTCGGAAAAGATACTTGATACAATTTTAATTTTCTTAAATTTACCAAGGCTTGATTTGTGACCCAAGGTATGATCTATCCTGGAGAATGTTCCATTAGCACTTGAGGAAAATGTGCATTCTGTTGTTTTTGTATGGAATGTCCTGTAAATATCAATTAAGTCCATCTTGTTTAATGTATCATTTAACGCTTGTGTTTCCTTATTTATTTTCATTTTGGATGATCTGTCCATTGTTGAAGGTGGGGTGTTAAAGTCCCCAACTATGAATGTGTTACTGTCGTTTGCGCCTTTTATGGCTGTTAGTATTTGCCTTATGTATTGAGGTGCTTCTGTGTTGGGAGCATAGATATTTACAATTGTTATATCTTCTTCTTGGATCGATCCCTTGATCATTATGTAGTGTCCTTCTTTGTGTCTTCTAATAGTCTTTATTTTAAAGACTATTTTGTCTGATATGAGAATTGCTACTTCAGCTTTCTTTTGGTTTCCATTTGCATGGAACATCTTTTTCCAACCCCTTACTTTCAGTTTGTATGTGTCTCTAGATCTGAAGTGGGTCTCTTGTAGACAGTATATATATGGGTCTTATTTTTGTATCCATTCAGCCAGTCTGTCTTTTGGTGGGACCATTTGATCCATTTACGTTTAAGGTAGTTATTGATATGTATGTTCCTATTCCCATTCTCTTAATTGTTTTGGGTTTGTTATTGTAGGTCGTTTCCTTCTCTTGTGTTTCTTGCCTAGAGAAGTTCCTTTAGCAGTTGTTGTGAGTGCCGGTTGGCACCGATCCTCTGTGCAGGAGTCTCTTTGCTTTGCCCTCCACACCCCTGTTGCTGTGCTCTCTTCCGCGGCTCCGAAGCTTCCCCGTCCGCCACCCGCAGTCTCTGCCCGTGAAGGGGCTTCTAGTGTGTGGAAACCTTTCCTCCTTCACAGCTCCATTCCCAAGGTGCAGGTCTCGTCCCTGTTCTTTGTCTCTGCTTTTTCTTTTTTCTTTTGCCCTACCCAGGTACGTGGGGAGTTTCTTGCCTTTTGGGAGGTCTGAGGTCTTCTGCCTGCATTCGGTAGGTGTTCTGTAGGAGTTGTTCCACGTGTAGATGTATTTCTGGTGTATCTGTGGGGAGGAAGGTGATCTCCGCA
This sequence comes from Lipotes vexillifer, assembly GCF_000442215.2. Classification (NCBI taxonomy): domain Eukaryota; kingdom Metazoa; phylum Chordata; class Mammalia; order Artiodactyla; family Lipotidae; genus Lipotes; species Lipotes vexillifer. Next base: position 3,783,050 of record NW_006785406.1, on the reverse strand, counting down.
TCTTACTCTTCTGCCATCTTCACGGAAGCCCTTCCAGGGCAGTCCCCAGCAACGGTCCTCTGCCCTGGTGTCCTTCTAGGCAATAGAATGAGGGAGAGTTTGGTTCAGAAGCAAAGGAAAGTTTTATTCTTTGATCAAAGAATGGAGAGGAACAGGCTCACACTCTAGAGCACACACGCTCCCTAAAGCATTTTTCAGTATGAGGAATATATAATCATGGTTCTCTCATTGTCCAGAACTGGGTCACGCGGCCACGTGCAGCAGCAGTAGATACTGACTTCTTCTTCTCTGGGCTCCGGCCTGCTGTCCCCACGACTGTTGTGGCTTTGGCCGCTGGGGCCCCTCCAGAGACGGCAGCCTCAGTGAGGCTGCCCTCCCCTCGGGCTCCGGGGCAGTTCCATAACGGTGAAGGGAAGAGACCCTGAGCCGGGATTTCCAGCTCTGTGGAAACGCGGGCTCTGTTCTCTAATTATTTGTTTTTACAATACGTTTTCCATCTATGTGTGTCTTTCTAAGCAAGGTGTTTAGTTTTCCTGTGGATTCTTCACTAGTTTTCATGAAATCTTACAGCACCAGGAAATGCTTTATTTTGTAAGAAAGCAGATTGTCAGCCTGTATTCCTCTGCTTCTGGACAGCAGAAAGGGGGAGAGAAGTAGGCAAATGAACCTTGCTTTTGCAATTCTTATTAGGACCAGCAGGTGGCAGTTAAGTGACTAAAATTGGGAAAGTGTTAGTGGTTAAAGAGATTGGAGAATAGTAATTGTACCCAAACTGGATATGAGAGTCTGTAGTTTGTGGATGTCTAAGCTCTGTATCCGGATAGACTCAAGGTAAATATAAATACCCTATCTACCCACACTTCACTTTCAGAAACTTTTCAGAAAGGTTTTATAATACTTAGAGTGGGTAATTTAAAACTATATCTTAAAATGGCATCATGCAGGAAATCCTAGTAGAAGGGGGCACCGAACTGGAAGAAGGTTGGTGTGACCTTGGTTCATTAGTGCCCTCCTGTCATCTGGCCATGTTAGGTTGGATCCGTATCCTGTCTGTCCAAGAGAGTGACCTATAAATGCAAATATTCAACAGTCCTAATAGCATAATTGACAGTTTTATGATGAAATATTTAAATGAGTGCTGAAATATTTAGGAATTAATATGACTTCCTAAAGGCCTTTAATTGTTATATAAAAATTAAGCTCTTTTTGCTTCCTGACTCATTTTCCTTTTGTCTCACAGCAATACTTTACGAGTCACCCGTTCTGCTGCCCCCAGCATACTGGACAGTTCTAGCACTGCCACTGCTCAGCTGGGAAAGAAAGGCAAAGAATTTGAATTCTCACAGTTGCCCCTCAAAGTGGAGTTCCTGGAGTGCAGTGCCAAGGGCGGAAGAGGGGACGCTGGCTCTGCTGACATCCAGGACTTGGAGAAGTGGCTGGCTAAAATCGCCTGAGGGCCAGATCCAAACACAAGGCGCAATTGTGTATGTGTGTGACTGCCAGTTTTGGAAAAGGATGTGGTGGTCTGGAGTTGATAAAGAAGGGGTACAAATATAGTTAGGAACTTTTCCTTGTTCTGGAAACAAATTATTGTTGAAACCAGTGTGGAAGTTTTTAAGTTCAGTTCTCCCTTATTGCTTTCAAGCTAGTTAGTTTTATTTGATTCGTATCTTCCCTTTTCAAAGTGTATGTAAGGTCCCTTTAGCATATGCTTGATGTAAGGTCAAGGTCTAACAAGCCGACCTCACGTAGAGAGGATATTATCATGAGAATATAGTATCATCTAAAATGTTTTATTGTCCTCTGCTTCTGTGCTTTGGTCTCTTTTTCCTGGAAACAAACCTGTCTGTATATGGAACTGGGTGATTTCCAATTGCCTTTGACATTCATGGGCAGTACCTCATCTAGTCCTCTGTGAATTTTCAGATTTGTAGGTGCAATTACAATATGGTCTCTGACATGTGAAGGAAGGTTGAAAACAGCAGGGCTGTGTTGACAGTGGTCTGTTCTTCATCAGCTCAGTGACTTGTTCACACTCCAGCTTCATAGCACTTAGGTTTCAAAAACATGTTGTGAACCCTAGGAGTCGTCCCCAGGTGATAGAACTATAAGTGCTAAATCCCCAAATGCCACTAAAATGTACACAAGAAATGTTCATTCTAGTGGTTTCCCTTAACTGGGGAATATATGGAGATTTAGAAGCTGTTCTGTTTTTCTGGATGCATGAATGCTCCTGGGCTATCTTCATGTGCTGTTTGATGAGCTCCTATTTTGTACTGTCAGCTTGAATGCTGTGGAACAAATACAAAATGAAAAAAGTTCTCTGTAGATTTTTAAAGTGCATATTCACTGATGGTTTAAAAAAAATGGCGTTTTCAAAGTGATGTTCTTTGCTGTCTTCTTAAATGTATGGCTTTTTAAATGGCTTTTATAAATGATTAATACATTTCTTGGTAAACAAAACAGCCTGTCTAGGTTAAAGCATTTAAATAGAGTGGTAGAGTAGGTACAAATGGGAGCACGTTTTAGGATTCAGGCCCAACTCCAAGTTTCCAGGGCCTAATGATTGCAGTGTACATAAGAAGAAACTCTTCAATCCCTAGCTCACACACTCAGGGACAAGCCAACTAAAGCCTGAAAGGAGACAAGGGTGACTGTGGATAAGTGAGACACTAATCGCAGAGCAGTGCGGGAAGTGCAGTTAAACAGGAGAGGTGCAGGGCGCTCCAGGAGTGTGCAGTGGGGCACCTAACCCAGTCTTGAGGGATGGGGAGAGGCAAAGGAGAAAAGCATGGAGCTGATGACGTCCCAGTGAGTGTGGCCCCCACGTACATACACTACGGCCCAGGCCTCTGCCTGCTGTCTCCCCTTCCTGTGTGTCACTCTGGCTCCGAGTGAGGGGATCCCCGGGCCCCTCCTCCCCTGCCCGCACACCCTGTATCACACACCTTGCTGCTGGAGTATGAAATAAACCCAAGCTCACGTGGAGAAGACGTTAAGAGTATGACCGTGGCAGGGTTCTTACTGGTAAGCCTCACTGCTGCTAATGTTATTACTGTCTTTTGGACTCTTTCTTGCCCTTTTCTTATTAGCCAAGTAGTAATTTAAGGAAGTGGGTAAGATCAGTGAACCGGAAGCCCAAAAGGAACGTGATGAATGTGACATGTTCACATAATCATAGGTAATGCTCACCTGAATAAACATCAATGGCTTGATGCTTCCGTTAAGAGGCATGTGTGTTCTCTCAGCTATTTTGTTATTTTTTTCTGGTAATAAACTGTTTTACTTTATTGGAGGAAGCAATACACAGAGCAAGTGACTTGAAGAAGGGGAGCAAGGTTGAATTTTATTCAAGACCTAAAGATGATCTTTTGCAAAAGGAAAGTTATGTCTCAAACAGTGATTCTCAGATGTTAGTGTGCATCAGAATTAACTGATGCTTGTTAAAGAGCTCACCTGAGGACCCTGCTTCTGAACATTCAATTCAGCAGTAGATCAGGTGTGGTCTCAGGAATCTGCATGCTTAACGTGACCTCTACGAAGCACCTGGGGCTCCTGGGCGCACCCTCACAGATGATGTGGCCTCCTGTAGTATCATGCGTGCCTTTAGTGTGTTTCGTTTCTAAGTTCTTTGGACCACAAGCCCTGTGTAGTTTTGCTCACAGGGTGAAGGAAGTAGGCAGGTCGCCTAGTCCCATCTTGCTTCCTAACCCTGTGCCACAGTCATCCCACTCTTGTGGGTCTGGGCCAGGGTTAGATCATGGTGACTAGTCCTTGGGAGCTTGGAAGGGTTTTCAGTGGGAGGTCAAATTATTTTCTTGTGGCACTGAACCCGTTCAGCCAAAGTAGGCCCATTTCTTCATGGGATGGGAGGCAAGTATGGCCAGAGTGGAAAGAGGGATGTCAGGTCATGGGGACCAGCAGACTAGGCATGACTGTGTGTCACAGGTGAGACAGCTGTGGCTTGAAACACCTCCTTGGGAACACGGCAGTGTCTGAGCCACTGCATGTTGGGGCCGCTGAGACCTGCTCCCAGGGCAGCTGCCACCTGATGTGAATGGCCCTGTGCCCTGCTGGGGGAGAGGGGCAGGAGTGGTGTGGTGCCGGTGTGGAGACAACTGTGACGAGCAAGCCCTGGGCACTCACTGTCCTGGTACATACCACCCGCTTCCGGAATGGGGTCTCCGTGGGTACCGAGCACACCCGCAGACCGAGGCCGCCTGTTTCTTCCAGCTCTTTCAACACTTTCCGAGCATTTTGGGGCCTGGTAGCCCCTCTGCTGCCAGGTGCCTGACGGTTTGCTGGGATCTTAGCTCCTGACCAACGACAGCTGCTATTGCTGGGGAGTCCCTGAGGTCTGCTCCTTAGATTTCCCCACGCCCTGTGTCTCAGCGCCCCTGGGATTCCGGTGGTCCTGCTGTGTGTGAGGCACTTGGCTGTGTTCTGTTGGTTTGAGATCGTTTCAGCCAGAATGTTATGCTTTTTTTTTTTTTTCTTTCCTAAGGTTTGAATTTAGAATGGAATTATCAAAGCTTCAACTGGTTATGCCCATTCTCACCTAAAGGTGCATTAGCAGCAGTTTAGATGCTAACCTCTTCTATTTCAGCCCTTCAGTTACTTAAAGGAAGGTGGTTGGTTACCTCGCCTGACTTCTGCACAGGCCAGTAGTCCCACTTCCTTTTTCAACTACGAAGCCCTAAACTGTTGACTACTCACAAGAGCCGTGTATGGCGTTTATTCATTCGGAAAACGCCAGGCACCGTACCCAGCTCCGGGAATACTAAGTATGGCACAATTCCTGCTTTTATGGGCATATGGTCACTTTCTGAGGTGAAGAAATGTGCCCTTTCCATGCGGCCCCTGCTCTCCCCTCATTAGCATGGGCTCCATCTTAGCTGTACTGAACTGCCCCCCCTCCCCTCACTGCATGGGCCCCAAGGTCAACTGCCTCAGGGCTGCCCTCACCTTCGCCCTTTCTCGTGCTGCTGCGCCACCCTTGCAGCCTCAACCTGACCCGTGTCTCAGTGTCTCCTGCGATCCCAGCATCCACCCTGTGGTCCTGTCGTGGGTGAGGCACTTGGTGTTCTTTTGACTTAAGAGCTTTTTGTTTCAACTAAGATATGCTTTTTTAAAAAATTTGCAGTTAGCACAGGATTATCAAAGCTCCTGTCTGCACCCTTGGTCACTGGACAGCAAAACACAGCTACAGTGATAGGGAAAGCCACCTTGAGCGACATCCCTTGATGGCAAGCAGGGCACTCCAGGTAGGACGTTCACCATAACCTTAATCTTCACATTCACGTCTGGGGAAGCCCAACAGTGTTTCCTTCACCCGCGGGGGAAGGGGCTGCTGGACGTCCGTGTAAGCATGTAAGCACCATGCTCAGGGAGATGACCCACTCCCCTTCCTGTCTGCAGTCATGTGGCCCTGAACACCACGGTCTTGGGGAATGACTGCTTGTCTGAAACAGCTTTACTCTGGCTTTGATCTGGTCCGTACAAGCACGTGCACTTCAGCTCTCAGGCCTCTGCCCCCTGACAGGCCCGGTACCTCCTCTACCTTACAGTTTACACCTGGCAGCCAGGAAAGTTAGGCTCAGTGGGCAGGGACACCTATTCTCTGTTCCTCCTAATCAGAGATGGCTTCCTTGAGGTGGCAGATTGGAGGGTGTTCCAGAAACACTAGTACCTTTAAAGGGGAAAGATAATTAGTGAAGTTGAACTTGAGGAAGAATAAGACCTGGTGAGCTTGGCTTTCCCTGTAGCCCCGGGATTCCCAGCATTCTCAGGCCAGGGCAACTCTGGGCCTAGTCTTGGCCTTCGTGTCCTCTTTGGGTTGGTCCGACCACTCTCCTGGCCTTCAGGGCATTTTTTAGTCTGGAGGTGACTGAGACCTGAAGGGCTGTCTCAGGGAGGTTCTCTGATTGGTGTGGGGTGACGCTGGAGGGATACGAGGCAGCTTAGTGTCATCTGAAAGGTGATTATGGTTCACCTTGAATTCTTGCCTTTAAATACTTTCTAGAAATCACCGGAAGGGAGATCCAGCCCCTGTACCCACCCTTCCTAACCCTCATCCATGGCGAGTGGAAAGCAGGGATGACAGGAATCACACAGCCCTGAGTCTCAGTTCTGCCTGAAGTTTCCATCAGCCTTTAGGCAGAATGGAGATTATGGAAGTGAGTGTGGATTTAATCTTATTAGTGGGTCCTGCCTTTTCCCCCTTCTGAATTGGAAAGCCCAGGTGAACAGAAGGGAGAAGCAAGGGGTTTTGGATGGTGAACACACCACCAAGATATGAGAGGAGGGTCTTCGTGGAGAATGCACTTGAAGAAACCTGTGTTGTCCACACCACGCCCCGCCCCCCCACCCATATGTGACTGCACCATTTAGAAGCATTAGACAAGAGCCTTTGTGTTGAGAATTAGGACAGTTTATTGTTTGATCAACATGCTGAGTCTTCCACATTTTACACAGATTTATGTAAAGTCAATGTGGCCATTTAAATCTGCTGAGCCAGTGAGAGATGGAAATGCCACCCTCTGTGCTCCTCACGGCCAATCACTTTTATGGGAACGGGCGAGGGGGAAGGTGACACACACGTGATACAGGCTGGCCGTCAATGTATGGAGGCTTCACACTGGAAGGAAGGTCTGAACTCCACTGCAAGGATAAACCACGCCCTGCCTGGAGTGTCAGCCACACAGGGAGGCGGGGGGTCTGGTGTCCAGGGAGTTTACACACTGAGAGCTCAAGGTTTTGAAACCGTCCATTTCAAACAAAAAGTCCAAAGGGTGCCCTGGTCTGACAATCAGAGTGGACTTGGGGATTGGCCCTCCTTTGCAATGGAGGAGCCTGAAATGTACATGGGTTCTTTCCGGCCTCACTCAGCTACGCCGGACAGACTTACATCCGAACCAGAGTAGAGATGGCCTGAGGAGCACGCATGCCCAGCAGCCCTGTGTGCCAGCGCACCGTCACGTTTGTTACACACAGGTCAGCAATGGATGAAGAGTGGAAACACCTTGGTTCTGACTGCTTCTGGCTTACTGGGTGACCGTAAGCAAGTCACCCTTTTCGGTCTTGGTTTTCCTGCCTTGGCATAGGAAGGGTTCTGAGCTCTCCGCCTCGATCAGCTGTAGCCAGGGACAATGCCTCACATTCTTGGGGGAGAGGTAGTTAGGAGACTAGTGCGCACCAGTTAATGCACAGACACTTCAGCTCAGCTGCCCTTTGTGTGGCTCAGACATACCTCACAGCCCTCGGCTACCTGTTCTCACATCCTGACATCCTTACCCGCCTTCCGCCGTGTGAAAGAATGAGGCTGCTCTGCCTGCAGGACACCGAAGCCAGCGGTGCCATTACTGTCACACCTGGTACTTGCGGGCAGGGGCTCCCAGCACTGACTGGCCACCAGGAAGACAGAGACATTGCACTCAAGATGTGTTCTACACCCTTAGCTACCACCATACAACCCTTGTTTCTGTTGCCTGAGACACTTGAACTGATCTGGCCATTGCTCCTTGAACCTGGGACATTCCAGACCGATTGAGGATGCTGTCAGGAAGGGAGTAGTGACAACGATGGCAGGGAGGCCTCTGACTTAGTCAGCACTTGCTCACCTTGGACCACACAGCTGCAGTTCTAGCACTCAAGATGCTGGCACCACACTTTCACTCTGGCACATGTGTGCATTCATAAATATGCTTCCTGCTTTTCCCACCGTATGCTCAATTTTTCAGATGCCCACAAAACAGGAGCTTTACTGACAGCTTTTCTTTGAGATTCCTCAAAGTAAAAAAGAGGGCTACAGAAGATGACCTTGCTCTACTCCCAGGTCAGGGCTGCTCTGTGGGGAGAGAGACGAAACCACTGGCTAAACTGAGATCATTTCCTAAAGGGATTCCTCCCCTTTGCCTGGATTTGGCAACGGTGGGATACTCTCACTGCATATGCTGAGGAATTTCATGATATTTTCTTCAAGGGAACCTGATCATTTCATTATTGAACCTTAACTCTGAGACAAGATCCTAGCTACAAGCAAGAGGGCAGTGATGGCACCTGCCCAAAACGGGAGCCAAGGAGCCAACACCCTTCTGTGCTGGAGGTCTGGCTGCCCTGACAGACCCAGGAATGAGGGGTGGAGATGAGACCCAAGCAGGGTGCCCATGGAGCGGTGTGGCACCACCAAGATGGGAGGATGAGGGGAGGCAACCGACCTCACCTGCAGAGGCCCACGGGGCTGGGAGAGCCCGGGCTCAGGAGAGAGGATGTTGTGTACGCACTGGAAAAGGAGGGCTCACCTACGCCACATCAAGCCACACTGTATCTACTGCGTCTCTTACTATTCTTCTAGGCTGTGATGGAAAAAAAAGTGGTGCCTTGGATATGTGTGCACATGAGAAGAGGACTGAGTTTCTACCTTTTTATACAAGAATGTTTTCAGAAAAAGTACTCTTAGTACCAAGAACATAAAAATCCACCATCCATTCAATCACTGAGACCCAAAGAGATCCCTGCAAATGGGGCTGTCCCAGGGGCCACAAGCAATGGCCCTCACTGCCAGCCAAGCCAGGTGCTGTCACCTGGACTCCTATGAATTCTCACCAGGTAAGTAAGCACTCTTCCAACAAGCACCACTTGGGGGTGTGCCATGGTGGGGCTACGGGCCCACGTGGGCATGCACACCTGTGCATACAAGTACAGACAGTAACAGTGCACATATTCCCGGGGGCTAGTTTTGCCTGTAGTTAACACATCTATGCAGTATTTTATTGATGGCAAGACAATCACAAGTTTTGGGACAATATTAAGTATTTCTTATTTCAACACGTTGCAGTACTTTTGAATTTCCAAAACTGTTAACACAATGCAAGTTCCAACTTGAGAGGAGGAAGAACAAGAATATACATTGAGCACATGAATCTCTGTGAGAATGTGTGTGTGGAAGGTGTATACACAAGTCTATCTCTCTATATAATTATGTACACACATATAAAAACTCAACACTTGACACTGGAATTACGTTCGTACATTGGTCTATGCCTTCTGGAAGAGGAGCTCAGGTGGGAATCCTGCTTCCTCTTTTCTTCACCCGAAGATACACTCCTCTCTAAAGATCAGCTCTGACATGCAGTCTCCTTAGCTGAGTGTGTGACAGACCCACTGGACAGCTTACCAATGAGTCCTGCCAGGTCCTTCTGCACTTACGGGCTGCCAGTTTGGATTAGTTTCTGAGAAGTTCCAAATTCACTGCAATAACTTGTCACAGCCCTGCTTTATGGAGGAATTTACCCCCTACCACACCCTAGATGGTCATTTAGCTCATCTATGACAAGCCCAATAGCAGCCTGGAGGAAGAGTCAATGCCGGCTTGGAGGGCAGGGCTTACCGATTTTGGCCAGAGTGGCTGCCCACTGCCTGGCTTTGTGCCAGCTCAGGGGTGGTGAGTCTGAGTCTATTTGGTATGCTGGCCAAGCAGGCTACATCACTTAGTGAAAGAGAGAGTTCTCTTCAGAGATTTTACAGATAGGTCCGCAGGTCTAAGTCCTCTCAGAAATGAGTCAAACATGGCAAGGACGTCTCTCTCTGGGAAGCCTTCTGGGGACCCCACTTCAGCCCTACCCTCAGGCAAGCAGAGTGCTGCTACAATATCTGCAGAGGTCTGTGCACAAAGATTTCAACTGCACTGTGCCAGAGTGGCAGAAACACGTCAAGAAGTCAGCTTTTGCAGAACAGCATCAACAGTATTAGCAACCAAGGATTGGCAAACATGCACCTTCCAGGTGGCAGTTCTGCAGACCCTCCCTTCCCCAGTCACAGACGGGCCAATACTGTGTGATACAGGCTCCAGCTTTCCTGGCATCCGAGGAGGAGGGCTTCAGGGGGCACACACTGAGATTCCGTTTGCCCTTCCCTTCCCTGCAACCCAGATGTGTGTGCTGATCGCTGGACAGGTTGGCTAAAACATTTTCAGAACTACACGTGGTGCCCCCAGCCTATAAACCAGTCCACAGTTGCCAACAGCACCCCGTCCTTCCTTCCTTCCCATGACCTCTTGTTCTGCCAATCACTAGGCGGACCACAGAGAGCGGAAGGTTGCCTGTGGCGAGTGCCCTCTCAAGGCTTTTCAGGGAGGGGAAAGAGGCAGAAATAATTCCAGTGGGCCTGCGGCTGGGCCCCCTGCAGTTCACAAGGCCTTAATTTCAGCTCGGGGCCGTGGCTGCTGCCCCACTCTGGCCATGGAAGAAGGACAGAGTCAGAGCTGCCTCTTCAGAGGCTGTTTCATTCAATCAGTGTTTGATTTAACCAGGTAGGGCCGGTTTGGTGGATGCTGGTTGGTCTGGGCCAGACAGCCCGGGGATTGGAACCTAATTAAACCGCCCAGTTAATTGTTTAAATGTACTGGTCCAGGGGTGGGAGCAGAGCAGAGGTGATGAACCGTTCAAAGAGGACAGGAAGGAGGAGGTGTGTGGGAAGGCTCTCTGTAAGTTTACAAATATACAAAAACAAAAAAGCACATCTTTCAAATAAAAATGACTACATTTTTATCTGGCAAAAAGTTGTATACACATGGTTTAAATTTTTTTTTTAATTTTAACAGTTTTTGGCAATCTTAATAAAGTACAATATATTACAACCAAACCAAAAAATAGTTGTTTAAGTAACAGCTGTTAAGAGTGACGTGATCCCTGATGCCCAGCCTCCCTCCCCATCCCACCCGACTCCTAGAGACAGAGAGAAAAGAAAAATCCTCCCATCTGGATAAGCTCATCTCCCACCCCCCCTTAGGAAGCTAACCAATAGGAAGCAACACAACAAGCGAGTAGTGTCAAAGGAAGCCTGCGGTCAGGCTGCATTAGCAGGAGCAGCCACCCTCGCTGGCCGGAGGCTCCTGGGGTTTGTCCAGCTTGATGTCGATCACTGCAGGGGGCGGGGCTAAGGAAGATGACTCTCTCGGAGGAGCTCCCACCCCTGCTCCTGCCCCAGTGTCCCCTAAGTTGCCCTGCGCAGCCCCTCTGTCCCTCAGCAAACACCCAGGAACTTGCTCTTTTCTTTGCCTGGGTGGGAAGGACGCAGGGTCACCAGCTCCCACCCTTCCACCTCTTCCCCGACCCTTCCACATGCCCTCACCAGTATCCACCAGAAGTAAGACTTGTCCTGGGCTGTGGGACCATCATCTAAACACAGGCCCGACAGACCCTTTCTTAGAAGGCTTCCCGGTGACCAGCCTCGGCCTCGGCCTTGTTACCTATCAGCCCCAGCCCAAAGTGCCCAGGAGGTGGAGACTGCCGGCCGGGCATGGAGCCCACCTCGCAAAGTACAGGGCCACACGGGCCTTGCCCAGGTGGACACAGCAACCCCGACCCCTCAAGCTCCCATCAGAACGGGTCACTTAGACCCTGAGGCTGCTGCTGTGAGAACCCACATCCCTGGGGGAGGGTGTCAGCATAGCCCCTCTCCAGCCCTTTCCACGGGCACCGTGGGGACTGTGGGCTGGAGAAGCACCAATCGGAACCGCCAGAGGAACGGGTACAGAGTGCACAGCCAGGCTGCTCGCTCTGCCCTCACCAGGCTGAAATCCCAGTCAGGCCAGGCCTGGTCACGGCATTGCACAGAATCGCCCTTCCTGTGGGGCTGGGAGTGGGTAGGGATTGAAGCAGCCCTGCTATGGGACCTGCTGCCCGTGTCCTAGGAAGGTTTTGTGGTCCCTAGGTAAGGGCGATGGGAGAGGTTCTTCAGAAGTTAAGTACTATAAAAAGCCATGCTTCCCCTAAAGACCACTTACCACTTTCCCTCCTTACCACTTTTTGGCCACTTGGCCATGGCATATTCTGAGTATTACTTTGTCCTTGACTTTTCCTGAATTTCCCTAAACCCCAATCTTCTTATGTACGTTTTATCCTGTTTTGTGTGTATGTAGCGTATATATACATAAACACACATTATTTATAACAGGGTAGACTATAAATAAACTAGTAAATAGACAATGAACAACTGCCTTCCTTCCCACTGGGCAAATCAGACCACCTCTCTGAGCCTCAGTTTCAGCTTTTGTGTGTGGCCTGAGTTCTGGGGTGGATGGTGTGAGTGGTGTGCAGACCCTGCCCCCAGAGCAGTGGGGAGGCCCGGGCTGTGCAGGGCAGGCAGGGGAGGAGACACCTGGTGGAGCAGTCGTCTCGCATAGAGGAGGCTGGGCCATGCTGAAATCATGATGACTGAGTGCACAGAAATGGAGATTCTACTTGTCCCCATGAAATACAAATCTGTGTTCACTGGAAAGAAGGGCACTTACTATTTCTCACTCCCCACACTGTCACTCCATACACAACCCTCTGGCATTCCCACACTGTTTTGGAAGCTTAGGTGGTTCGAGCTGGATGTGGTCTTAAGGACCTTGGAGTTCAGCCTAATCCCTGTACAGAGGAGGCCCCACAGAACAGCTACCTGCCAGGAAGGCTGGCCTGGAGACCTGGCAAGGGTCTGTCCACTGTTCTAACATACCACGTGGATAAATCAATGAATAAATGGCTTCTGCAGCACATCTTTCACTCACTTGTCAAAGGAAAAGGATACTGCCTTCTTTGCTTTTCTCCTGGACGTTCTCCATTCCAGGCAGAGCCGAGGCCACCCGTCGGAAGAGCTGGGGAGAGGGGGAGATGCAGCATGAGCCCCCATCCTTCCCCTCCTGCTGCCGGTGTCTCCACCCTCTGCCTCTTCGCACCCTGACCTCGGGCTCTGCTCTCTTTCTGTCCCACTGACTGCACCCTGGACAGCAGGGGCTGCACCTAACTTCTCCCACCTGTGCCCCCAGCACCTCTCATGGCGTTGGGCCCCGGCAGGCCTCTCACCCAGGCAGGCTGGCCACAGGGTCTGGAGGGGCTGAGTGTGGGTCATGGCGATGGCAGGGACCTACCCCAGTGCAGAAAACGATCTAGGTCCTGGGAGACAAGCTTCTGGCCCGCTGCCCATGTAGGGACCTGGTGTGGGGAAGGGACTTTCGACCTGCCCTTGAGACAATGACCCTCTCCTCAGGGAGCCCTGCGAGTCCACGGGCATCGGGGCAGCTGGGAGTCAGGGCCACACAGTCACAGCGGAGATTTTTTCGGAGGGAATAAGGACACAGGAGTGTGAATGTGACCTTGTGGGTTTGCTTGGGTGTGGGTGAGTGCGATGTGCATATTGTTTGTAGAGGAGTGTGGGTGGTGTGGTGTGGATGTGTGGCATCTGTGGGGGGGGGATGAGTGTGTATGGTGTGTACATGTACACATGTGGGGTTTCTGTGCGTGTAAGTCTGTAAAGTGTGCATGAGAACTGTGTGCTTGTGGTTGTATACATGTGTGTGTGTGTGCGTGCGTGGAACCTAGCGGGTGACGGCAAGTACAAGGCAGAAACACAAGGCACCAGAAGATCCTGAATGCTCTCCCATCTCTCTACAAACACCAACTGCAGGAACTAGGTGAGCTCTGGGCTTAAAACTTCTCCACTGCCTGAGCTCTCTGAAGACAGGGTGAGTCTTATTCAAGGCCTCACCCCAGAGCCCAGCCACATGGGAGCACCCAGGCTGGGTGACAGGACCCAAGGCGGTAAGGGTCCGCGCGGGGAAGCCGCTGGTGGGCTCTGCATGGTATGGACCCTGTGGGCAGGCTGCAGAGGGGCTCTGAGCATGGCTGGCAGAAGTGGGAGTTAGATGGAAGCTCTTGGGGTCACATGGGGGCTTCTGAGAGCAAATATGCTCACGTTCAGAGTCCAGGAGGCTGCATTGCATGGAGATGCCTCTCCACCACACAGGCTTAGAACTGACCATATTACAACTCCGGCTCAGACCATCGCCTGGCTTCCAGAGCAATCTGGAAAGGGGGGCATCGGCATCTCCCTGACCATGGGGGCAGAGGCTACCTGACCTCGGGGCTGCTGCTCTCTGCTTCCCTGCACCCCAAGCCTTTCCATCAGGGCCGCGCAGAGCAGAAGCCAGTGTCTCCTGCAGGCCTCCAGGAGGAGGTAGCTCCCTCCTCCAGGTGACACCACGGCCACCCTGGCCTTATTCCGAAGGAGGCTGGGAAGGGGATGGGAGGGGAGAGAGCCATGTTGATGACCCTCCAACTGGGGTGGGGGCACTGAGTCCTGGGAGCTCGGGGCCTCCCATTCTGTCCCTTTCTGCTCCTCTGCCACCTCCCACTGGCAAGGCACTGCCCAGGCTGGGTAAAGCCTCACTGTGTGAGGCCGGCTGCTGCAGTGGCAGCTTGTCTAGTGCCCCTGGACACTGCTGCGGGCGCCAGGCCCCGACACCCCTCCAGCGGCACCTGTGCCCGTGCCGGTCCCCTGGCCCAGGCCGCCCCCGCTCATCACCTCTCTGAGTCCTCTTTTCCCTGCAGACACCGTTTTTGAACCAAAGATTCCTCTGGCAGGCTGGTGAAGCCTGTGGGCTCCTTTTAAGTGTGTGAAACGAATTACATATAAGTTTTATGTAAAGGAGACCATTTAGTATTGAAACAAACTTCTAAAATCTTTAAAGATACAGACTTGTGACTAGCAGCCCGGGAACCTGTTAAAGAGCAGAAGCCGGCAGGGGGTCTGACAGCCCCTGAGACACTGAGGTGGGAAAAAGTTCAAGAGACCTGCGACACCGCCATAAGGTGATAAGAAAGCGGCTGTGACCTCTATCGTGATAAAGCCCCAGGTGCTGCTAACATACAGAGCTGTGTTGCCTATGCTCACAGCTGCAGGAAATGCTAGAGACCCATCAGAGGTTAGTGCAGACACTTCTTTCCCACCTAAATCCACTAACCTGCTGAATTCCATCCGTGGACTCCTTGGGGGTCTGTGGACCCAGGAGAAGCCCCTGCTCCCAGGCTCAGCCTTAACCCCACCCCCCCTACGGCTCCTCTGAGGCTTCTGACTCCCAGGCCTCCCCCGACTGCAAGCTCGGACTGCACTGTAGGTGGGCTCTTGTCTCCAAGCCTGCCTGGACCGCCACAGCCCTGAGCACGTGCCAGGCACAAGGCAGGAACCCCAAATGCTGATTGGATAGACTCTCGGGCACATCCACCCCACGTGAGGTAAGAAGCAGGGGAATGCTACGTCTCTCGGCCTCCTTGAAGTTGGTGGCTGATCCCATAGCCCTGATGGCCTGAGGGCGAGCAGTAGAGCTCTGGAGGCTACTCGCTCCCCATCTGGTGGCTGGATGGCCCCACCTAGTCACTAGCCCCTTGGCCAAAGGCGGTGGACCCCACCTGCTTCACGTTGTAGCCGGTCTTGGCGCTGGTCTCGATGAACATAACGCTCAGTTCTTTGGCGCGCTGCTCTCCCTCCTCGATGGTTATCTGCCTGGAGGGGAGGCGAGGGGGGACCAGTTCAGTAGGGAAGTAGCCCCTGGTGGGGGCGGAGGGAGCAGCCTCAGATGATGGGGCCCCTCAGTCAGCCCCTCAGTCAGGGCTGGACCCCAGGGCTCCCTCAGGGCACAGCAGGACACCAGCCCCTCCCTACTCCTTGGCAGCTCCGTCCAGGTTGGGAGCAGGCCCTGAGGCAGGTGGCTTGCTGTCCCTTTCCCAGTGTCACCACGGCCAGAGCCAACATTCGTAAAGCACTGCCAGCCACAGACCGCCTCTCTGGGTGGTACCATCAGCCCCATTTTCCAAATGAGAACACTGAGGTTAAAAGTAATGGCCCCAAGGTCACCTACTGCAAAGGAGCTGGGCTTTGAACTCCATTTTCTTCACTTCAAGGACAAGATTCAAATAAAGCAGCCTCTAATTCAGATTATTCCCTAAACGGGCAGAGTACCTCTCAGGAAGCCCCCAGTCCATGACTCATGGCTCTACCTGCCCCGTGAGATGAGTGGACCAGTGCAGGGAAGGGCGCTGGGGTCAGCCCTGTGCCTGGAGGATGGTGTGGAGCAAGCAGCCTCTTCAGGGAGAGCGTCCCACCCAGACACAGCAAAGGACCAGGCCCTTCATACCCACACCCACATCAGCCAGGCATTTCACAGGGGCAGGGCCGGTGGGAGCCCGAGGGCTGCTGTGTCTGTGTCTGCACTGAGGCCGGGCCCAGACCATGCGCTGCTGGGCCAGCCGGGCGCATATGGCTCCACTCAGGCCATGCGTGGAGGCCTGCCCTGCCCCTGCCAGCCTGAAAGGTGGGGCTTCAGACATGACACACCTGTGGTTAGGCGTCTACCAGGTGCTTTCAAAGCCTCCGGTGCCCCAAGGGGGTCCTTCCCAGATGCAGGGGGACAGGTCAGACAGGGTGCTGGGCAGGGGGTAGCTCACAGGGGCTGCTCTCCCACAAATCCCAGCACTCCCCGTCCAGGAGGAGCTGCAGAGGTATGGAGGGGGCCTGGCCTGCAGCCCCCTGCACCTACCTCTTGTCGGCCAGGTCCGTCTTGTTGCCCACCAGCATGATGATGACATCACTGCCCCTCTCTGTTCTGACATCATCGATCCACTTAGAGGTCTGTTGGAAGGAGTTGAGATCTGGAGGTGGAAAGTGCAGATAAAACAGAGTGTGAGCGGCAGCCCTGGCAGGAGACGGGGAGGGCAGGAAGGGAGTAAGACCAGGAGCAGGAGGGAGGGGCGTGTGCACCCTCAGACACCTGGGCGGCGCGGGAGCACAGTCCAGTGGGCCTGGGTCCTCCCGAGGACGTCCACACGTGTTTGTGGAGCTGTGCCCGGGGTCCCCGAAGGCCCCTCATATGCTGAGCCACCCTCTGGGGAGAGAAGTCACAGCATCTGGAAGGCCGCTGGGTCATGACTTCCTACTAGTGGTCCTAGGGCCCACCTGAGAGTCGGACCTGACTTTGGAGGCTCACAGCAGAGTGAGAAATGGGTGCAGTAGACTTGGCTGAGCTTGGAAACAGTGTGACAGTGTGTGTGTGTGGGACCGCAGCAGCTTCCAGCGCAGGAGGGCCCTGCAGAGCAGCCTCCCACTGACAGGAGCTCAGAGGGATTTCTGAAGAGCACCCTCAGGCCCTGAAAGTAAGGGGACGGGGGAAGGCGGCCCCAGAAGCAGATAAAAGCCAGGAGAGGCCAGGCATTTCAGGGCAGCCCCCTCCTCAGTCAGAAGCTGTGACAGGCCGCACAGAAGAGCAGTCACAGGGCGACGCCCACCACCCAGCGGCCCACAGGCCCAAGGGGAGCGGAGGCTCCCTTTCCTGGAAACCTGGGCTTCTCGCAGCCTGACCTTCCTTCTGCTCAGCATCAGGCTGCAGGAGCCCAGGCCTCCTCAGGGCCCAGCTCCCACCTGCTCTCAGGTGTGCAGGGAGCCTGCAGTCAGCGCCAGAGGCAGCCGGCTGGAGCATCCTCTCACCACACCCATGACTGCAGCCCAAGCGCTTGCCAGGTGTGTGCCCTGACACCTGTCTGGGCAGTGGGGCTCTGGACCAGGCCCTACCCCTCACCCCAGCCCCACGAGCTTCCCTCAGGGCTGTGCGTCGCTCTTGAGAACAGCTGATTTGGCCAGAAGAGCCACAGTGTGTGAGAAGTGCAGGCCACCCAAGGCCCTCCTGGACCCGCTGGGCCTCCCCTCCCACGGAACCCGGTAAGGAACTGGGATGCTGCTGACAAAACCCCGGCTTCCAGGTCAAGGTTGGCCTGGGGACCAGCATCTTCTCCCATCTTACACACACACACACACACACACACACACACACACACACACACACACACACACTCTGCAGCCTGGCTGGGGCCGCACCTGGCCCCGGAGCCCCTGCGAGCTGCCCCCCGCCCAGCACCCAGGCCCCACACTCACTTGTGATGTCGTACACCACCACGGCCACCGTGGAGTCCCGGATGTAGCTGGGGATCAGGCTGCGGAACCTCTCCTGGCCGGCTGTGTCCCAGAGCTGCAGTCGCACCTGTCACAGGGAGGGAGGAGGCTCAGGGGGCAGTGAGGTCCTCATGGTGGGAGTGGGGGCTGAGGGAGGGCCCGGCTCTGGGACGCTGGCCAGGCACAGGCTCTCAGCGGTGCCCAGCACGGGCCCCAGGGGATAGGTCCCAAGGAGCCCTGCCCATCCTCCTGGGTCTCAAGTCAGGCACTCACCGTACGATCCTCCAAGTACATGGTTTTTGACAAGAAGTCAATCCCAATGGTTGCCTGTTAGAGAAAAGCACAGAATGGTCAAACCCAAAAGGTCTCAGGCAAAGGGGCAAAAGCTGAGTCACCCAGGCGGGGACACAGCCAGCAAAAGGGGTCACCCACGCCGAGCCTTAGGTGGGTTCTGCTCTGCTGCCCCACCCCCAGCTCAACAGTGAACCCTCTTGCCCCTCTCAGGGGGTGTGAGTTTGAGCTAAACAAGGATGAGGATAGGTGTATAGGGAGTGATACTTTTTGGAGAGGAAGAGAAAAGTGCTTTGGAAAGAAGAGAGAGCAGGTGAGGCGGCTTCCCCAGCAGCAGGGCCACTGGCACGTGTATCTCCTGACCCACTCAGTGGGGGGCCCGGAGGAGCTGGAACGAGGTGGTCTCCCTGCCCCAGCCTGCCAGGACCCGCCTGCCTCCTTCCCTCCCAGCCTCCACTCAAGGCTCCCAAAGCTTTTCTCCTCAGCCCCGGAACTCAAGCACCTGGCGGGGGGTCACCACTGCCCAGGAGGTGGAGCAGGGGCAGGGAGGCTTGCCGCGGGGGTGGGCAGAGAGCAGCTGGCTTTCCCCAGGGGCATCACAGCCACCCACAGCAGCATCTCGTTGAGAAACCCACCAGCTCTTCTCTACCCAGACCGACACACTGAAAGCCAACTGTCTAGGTCACGCCTGTGCCTCCTCTGTCCTGGCACAAGGAGACGCAGTTGGGCCAGATGGCTGGGACACACCACTCACTTGCTGTGTGGCTTGGGGCAGGCCTCCAACCTCTCTGGGCCGAACCGGCACCCAGTGTTTGTGACGGGAGCAAGATGCTGTCAGCGTGAAACAGTCACTGCTATGTAATTAATAATAATGGAGACTCCGACACAGCCTGAATGTCAGGGCATTGG
This sequence comes from Lipotes vexillifer, assembly GCF_000442215.2. Lineage (NCBI taxonomy): Eukaryota > Metazoa > Chordata > Mammalia > Artiodactyla > Lipotidae > Lipotes > Lipotes vexillifer. Next base: position 3,764,087 of record NW_006785406.1, on the reverse strand, counting down.
TTAAGGACACGTGGTTCATCCAAATGATTAGAAACCTTGGCAGCCATTAAAAATCACATCCTTGAAAAATATTTAAGGACTTCGGGAAATGGTCATCAGGTGAAAGAAAGCAGGTTACAAAACATCATGTATAGTGTGATCCCAACTTGATTAACTGAAGTAGAGATACAAATATTTTTCATATTTTCTTAGACGTTGACGTGAAGGGACTACACTAAGGCCTTAATAGTGCTGGTGTCTGAGTACTGACACTGTGGGTGCTTTTTTTTTTTTGGCTTCTTTCATTATACCTTTCTCTATTTTCTACAATGAACATATAATAGTTCTAGAAGCATAAATAAAGCATTTTGAAAGAAAAATAGGGTTGAGAAATAAGTTTCATTGAAAGGAAAATTGTGCGGTGACTTCTGACTACAAAAACCACAACCAAGGGCTTCCCTGGTGGTGCAGTGGTTGAGAGTCCGCCTGCCGATGCAGGGGACACGGGTACGTGCCCCGGTCCGGGAAGATCCTACATGCCGCAGAGTGGCTAGGCCCGTGAGCCGTGGCCACTGAGCCTGCGCGTCCAGAGCCTGTGCTCCGCAATGGGAGAGGACACAACAGTGAGAGGCCCACATACCGCAAAAAACAAAACAAACAAACAAAAAAAAACACAACCAAGGAAGCCCAAGGAAATAGAAAAACCCATGTCTGCAGGCCCCCCGGCTGACTGCAAGCAGGTGCATGTACACTCCCACCCTCACCCATTCCACAAAGGAGTTAAGGTGGCTGCGTCCTCCTGGAAGCTTGCTTTAGTGCAAAGATAGGGAGTGTCAAGGAATCACACAATTCTACAACATGAGTGCTAAGCAAACACCTTAGACACAACTCAATCCCCTACTCTGGAAACCTGGAAAGTTAAAGCACACACCGAGCATGACTTTGCCAATCAGAGGCAGAGCTGGGAGGATCAGCGTAAAATCTTGGCATCACTTGGGCTCTTTCAACCCCAGCTTTGCACACCTATCCTGCATGGTGTAGCCACTGGGGAATAAGTCTGGAATTGATGAGCGGCTTGTGGACTGAGCCTTGTTCCTTAACAGTCACACTACCTCCACTTATTGGTATCTGTTAGAGCAATGATCCTTGTCTGCTGTCACGGAGAAACGTACAGAGCAGGCGGACATCTCTCAACTTCAGTGCTCAGTGGGCTCCCCAGGGACTGCCAAGCTCCTTCTGTAAAGTGACCCTTGAGCTACAAAACCAGGTGTATGACCTCAGGATTGGTAGCAGGGACTGCTAGCTGTCCCCCAACATGGAGTCTCCCTTTCTATAGTATTATGACCCCAAACGTATAGATAAACTCATGGCTGCCCCAAATAAAGACTGTATTTCCCAGCTTCCTTTGTAGCTGGGTGGCTAAGTTCTCTGGTCAGTGGGATGTGAAGGTGACATTTGCATCTTCTGGGATGGGTCCTTCATGGGGAGAGGCGATGTACCCACAGCTGCCCCTTTCCCTTTCCCACTGTTTGGAATAAAGACAGGTGGTAATAAGTCATATTGGCCCATCCAGATGAAGGTGACAGAGTAGTGGCGACAGATGAACCAGACAGAGGAAGCCTGAGTTCCTGCCTTTAGAGCCCCCTCAGCAGCCTGACACTCTTACGCTCAGACTGCTGTGTGACAGAGAACTGGACTTCTATATCACTTAAGCCACTGTTATTTGCAGTTTCTTTTAATACAGCCTAGCTCTATCCAAACTAATAGAGCAAAGAACCACAGAGAAACATACCCCTCAAGGGTAGGCAGCATGGATGGTGACAGTGATGTTACTGATGATAATGTAACAATGACAACCCCATTTCGCCTCACGTGTGCTTCCATGGAGAAAAGAGAAGTCACTAGATGACATGACAAGGATTGTGCCTTGTGGATCAAGCTCTGGTAAAGCTCAACCTAGTGGCCTCCATAATCATAAACACCATTTGCTGAACACTCACATACTCTACTACCCCTCACAATAGCAGATCAGTGGTAATGATGAAAGTAAGGCTGAAAGGACCAGCTTCCTATCTCTCCAGCTCTCTCCCACCTCTATTCCCACTTTCATGCTTCTTCCACATCAGAGAAACACCTGGTTCCTTAAGTGCCCAGTCTCTCAGACCTGTTCTGGCCACACTTCCCACCCAGCCAGGCTGCTGAGTCACAAAAGACCTTCCCACAGCTGCACACACTGGTGCCAAAGCACAGGCACTGTCCTTGGATGTGGCTGAGGCATCAGCTCTGCTCAAAAACATCTCCCTAAGTTTCACTTCCAATAATGGCCAAGTAGTTTGTATCAAACTAACCCACCCACAGATAACTATTATAAACTCTGCACAAATGCAACAAATAACAATTTGTAATCACCGAAAAGTGACCAAAGGCAGGCAAAAAATGGAGGGGTTATAATCTCTAAAGGTAGGGAAGAAAACGAAGTGAGATCCTATGCTTAACCAGTTTTTCCCCTGAGGTAGCTTCCTAGTCCCACCAAGTTAGAAGGACTTGGTAAACACCACAGGCATTTCATGATAACCCCAGAAGGGCCAGCTTTGGGATAAAGGACATCATCTCAGGACTAAGGGTTATATCAGAGGACTAAGGAAAAAACCAAAAGAGACCTATCTTAACAAACTTTAAACATGGTAAGTAGGTTCCACGTCCTGGCTATTGTAAATAGTGCTGCAATGAACACTGTGGTACATGTCTCTTTTTGAATTATGGTTTTCTCAGGGTATATGCCCAGTAGTGGGATTGCTGGGTCATATGGTAGTTCTATTTTTAGTTTTTTAAGGAACCTCCATACTGTTTTCCACAGTGGCTGAATCAATTTACATTCCCACCAAAAGTGCAGGAGGGTTCCTTTTTCACCAGACCCTCTCCAGCATTTATTGTTTCTAGATTTTTTGATAACAGCCATTCTGTCCAGTGTGAGGTGATACCTCACTGTAGTTCCGATTTGCATTTCTCTAATAATTAGTGATGTTGAGCATCTTTACATGTGCCTCTTGGTCATCTGTATTGTCTTCCTTGGTGAAATGTCTATTTAGGTCTTCCGCCCAGAAGATGTGACACATATATACAATGGAATATTACTCAGCCATAGAAAGAAATGAATTGAGTTATCTGTAGTGAGGTGGATGGACCTAGAGTGTGTCATACAGAGTGAGGTAAGTCAGAAAGAGAAAAACAAATACCGTATTCTAACGCATATATATGGAATCTAAAAAGAAAAAAAAAATGGTACTGATGAACCTAGTTGCAGGGCAGGAATAAAGATGTAGACATAGAGAATGGACTTGAGGACACAGGGTGGGAGGGGGAAGCTGGGGCGAAGTGAGAGTAGCATCGACATATATACGCTACTGTATGTAAAATAGATAGCTGGTGGGAAGCAGCCGCATAGCACAGGGAGATCAGCTCGGTGCTTTGTGACCACCTAGAGGAGTCAGATAGGGAGGGTGGGAGGGAGGGAGACGCAAGAGGGAGGGGATATGGGGATATATATATATGCATATGGCTGATTCACTTTGTTGTACAACAGAAACTAACAGTATTGTGAAGCAATTATACTCCAATAAAGATCTACTAAAACAAAAAAACAAAAAAAAAACATGGTAAGTAAACTCTTCCAAAAAAAAAAGGATTAGTTGCCCATAATTTAATTCCCCATTGAAATAACACTCAACACTCTTCAGAGGAAGGTAACAGAATCTACAAATCTCTACAACTTATTATTCACAATGTCCACTACACAATAAAAAAGGATTAGACATGAAGAGGCAGGAAATTTAAGCCATAATTAATGGAAAAAAACTCAATAGAAACAGATACCCAGATGACTCAGATGTTGGATTAGCAGACAAGAACTTTAAAATAATTATTATAACTGTGTTAAAAATATAAAGGAAAAAGATGAATATGATGGGTGAATTTCAAGAGATATATGGAGACTAAAACAAAACCCAGAAATCTTAACACAAAAAAACACAATACCTGAAATAAAAATGCCTTGGATTTGAACAACAGCAGCTAGGACACTTCAGAGGAAAGGGCAGTAAACTTGAAGACAGTCCAAAAGAAACTGTTCAAACTGAACCACAGATTTTTAAAAGATAGAATAAATATGAACAGAACTTCAAGAACTTCTAGGGCAATATAAAGACCTGATATGCATGTCGTTGGGGTCTCAGAAAGAGTAAAAACAAACAAACAAACAAAAACTAATGGTCAGATATTTTCTCAATTTGATTAGAAACATCAACCCACAGCTTCAAGAAGCTCAGTGAACCTAAAACAGGATACAAAGGAAACCACACCCACACAAGTCATAGTCAAATTGCTGAAAATTAAAGAGAAAGAGAAAACCTTAACAGCAGCTAGGAAACAGGAAGACACAATACATACAAGGAAACAATGACAGGAATGATGGTTGATTTCCCTTCAGAAACAACTGAGAACAGAAGACAATGGAGCAAAATCTTTAAAATTCTAAAAGAAACAAACCACCATCATCCCCATCATGTAAGCCTAGAATTCTAAAGCCAGTGAAAATTTCCTTCAACACTGAGAGCAAAACAAAAACATTTTCAGATAAGGGAAAACTGTGATCATTTGTCACCAGTGAGCCCTCATTACAGGAAACGAACACTTTAGGCTGAAGGGAAATTTTACAGATGGAAGTTTGGATCTTTAAAGAAGGAATATAGGAGCACCAGAAATGGTAAGTCTGTGATATATAAAAACATGTGACTTGTCCTTGACCACCTCCTGTTTCCATCCACATCAGTAACAATTTCTAACATCCTCCTGTTTTGTTCTTGCTTCATCCTCCGTGAGACTCACTCTCAGAAGATGGCCTCAAATCTACTTTACATCAAGTGCAAACCACTTCAATTCCTTGCTTTTACCCTCTAATATAACAACAATGATAACTACAGTAACAATGACTAAACATCTGAGTGCTTATCATGTGCCAGGTAAGAACTTTATATGCATTACTTAATCCTGATAACCTGTGCCATGAGTTATGCTCTTTAGCGTTTCTGCTAAGAAGACTGAGTAAAGTTGATCCCTGAGCAACGTGTTGGTTAGGGGTGCCAACCATCCACACAGTGGAAAACCCGTGTATAACTTATAGTCGGTCCTCTGTATATGCAGATTCGCTTCGGTTCCTCCGTTCAACCAACTGCAGATGGTGTAGTACTGTAGTATTTACTACTGAAAACAATTGCATATAAGTGGACCAGCCCAGTTTAGACCCACGTTGTCCAAGGGTCAACTGTAATAAGAGATGCTAAATTACTTGCTCAGCGTCAACAGCTGGAAATGGCAGAGCCAGGATACAAAGATATTTGCAAAGTTGTCTATGTGTGTCCAGCCATATCTTCATCCCTCCAGGCTCTGAGCATTTGCTTCTTCTGTCAAAGCAAGCCTCTCCTTGGGGTTCTCTTGGCCCTGCACCTCTCAGCCATCAAGGTTCTTTTCTCTTTTCTCAACCCCTCATTCTCTACTCACTCTTTC
>NW_006785406.1:3744240-3758477 GCF_000442215.2 Lipotes vexillifer | reverse complement strand
ACTCGCTCTTTCCTTTCATCCAAGAAACATTCTTAAAATTCTTGCATCCTTAAAAAAAGAAACCTTCCCTGTCACGAAGTGGCTCTCCAGCTCTCTGCCAGTCTCTCACCTCCATTCCCTTGGTATGCTTCTTGGAAAAGGACCCAAACCAGCTGTCCCCACTTCCTCTCTTCTCACCCACTGCTCAGTGGTCTGACTCCTGCCCCTCTGCCCACTGAGGCTGCTCTGGCTGTGGTCGCCATGGCCATTCATCTCCAAATTGTAAGGACACTCTATAGGCCAGACTCTAGTAGACGTACTTGACCCTGTGGACCAATCTCTTCCCTGACACTCTTCCTTCCTTTGCTTTCATGACGTGACTTGTTTCTGGCTCTCCCTTCCTCTCTAACTGCTGTCCCTTATCGGCCTCTTACAGGATCCTCTTCCTTTCTCTGTCCCTAAAATGTTGGTGCTCCCTACTGTTTTGTGTCAGGGGGCCTCATGTACTGTCACAGCTTCAAAAAGGATGTGCTGCTGGCTTCCCAACCTACATTCCAGGCCTCACCTCTGTCCTGAGCCCCAGATCCAGGTATCTGACTGCTTACTGGACATGTCCATCCACGTGTCCTCTAGACCTCTCACTAAACATATGTGTCCCACCTGGAGCCCCTCATCCCCCTCCAGACTTACTTCTTCTACTTGCCCCATCTCGATGAACGGCACCTCCACCTCCATGGGTGCCCAAGCCTCCAGAAGCCCTCCTGAGTTCCTCCTCTTCCCTTGCTCTCTCGTCCACCCCCTCACAGCAGAGGAATCACTGAGCTGATACTTTGCCTCCTGAGTGTTTTCACCTATCTGCTTCTCTCCATCCCCACCAGCACTGCCCCGGTTCAGTCCTCCAACTTCTTTTACCTGAATAGCCTCAACAGCTTCCTGACTGGTCTCTCTGCCCTGAGGTTCTCCCTGGATAAATAATCTCTCACCAGCACCAGTGTTATATTTCTAAAACATAAATCTGACCATATCACTCCCTACTGCCCCCAGGAAACAATCCAAACACTTCAGCTTGGCCTGCAAAGGGTCCACCCCTCGCTTCCTTTGACCTCGTTCCCCTCTTTCCCAGCTTGCACTTTATACTTTAGTAATAATACTGAGGTCAGGACTCTGCACACATAAGTCACTTTGTGTTTCTGTGCCTTTTCTAATGCTCTTCCACATGGTTAAAACCTAATCAGAGATCAAGATTCAGCTCCTCTGCTGAATCCAGTCATTTTCTGAGCCCTCAGGTTGGCCTCCGGGCCCCTCATTTAACAGTTTATCTCCTAAACTGGAAAGATCTCATACTAGTCAGTCTCTCCCAATGGCCAGTGATTTGGTAATTCTCAACACGTAGTGCATGGACCACTTGCTTCAGAATCACATCAGAAGCTTGTTAAATATGCAGATTGCTGAGCCCAGACAGACAGAATCACAATCTCTGGGGTGTCAGTCTGGGAATCAGAATTCCAGACAAGCCATCAGATAACTCATTTGTGCAGTAAAGTTTGCAAACAACTGCATAGATTCTGAGCTCCTGCTGTAATTGGTCTGAGGAGGCTGTGGTATCCAGGAGGAGGGGCAGATTCCTTGCCTGGGGTGAGAGACAGGGAGATGCCCATGCCTGCAGAAGGGGCTAATCATGGATGAAAAAACCAAGGCTCACTCAGAACTGAGGTCATAGAGGTAGGGGTGGCAGAGGCAGGATTAGAACCCAGGCCTCCCTGACTGCAAAGCCCCTGCTCCTGACTGTTGAGCTGTATTCCCTCTGCTTCCTGAAGTCCCTTCATTTCTGAAGCTGTCACTGAGTGTGTGTGTGTGGGTCACATCCTGTCTGGCTCCCTCCTGTCAGAATGTATGGTCATTAGCCATAACAGCTCGGCAGAGTCCACATTAAGAGGAAGTTCATTTGCATCTTAACAACAACAACAAAAGTCAGCTCTCTAAGGGCAGAACAGAAACAAGAACTTTTAAGATGGCCTTGGTTACCAGAAATTTTCTAGCTCCTTGGCGTCATTTATTTTTCCAGATACAAGGCATAAGCAGTTGGCCCTACACTACTGCCAGCTGGAGCCCATTGCTCCCAGACAGGCCAGATCTACAGGGAGAAGGTGGTCAGTCTTTCCTGGACAGCTCCTTTCTGGCATATGGTGTAAGTAAGTAGTACTCATTCACTTATTCACTCTTGAGTGTTTACTATGTGTTAGACCAAAATAAGCCCTGGTCCCAGCCTATAAGGAGTTGTTCCCTCCCGTGGAATGCTCCTCCATATGGCTAACACCTATTCACAGTTCACGATTCAGCCCTGAACTTCCAAACTTGTGGAGGAGCTAAGATCAGCACACAGAACTATGGTCCCTGACAGATGGGTAGGACTATTGTAGTTAGAGGGTCTCTAAGAGGAGGGAGACCTTGCTTCTGATTGATTTCTTGAGGAAAGGCAGGGCAACTATGCCACTCCTTGAGTGAATACTAACTTTCCAGCAGGTAAAGATGGGGAAATAGTAGAGGATGGGAAGTGCGGGAAGTAAATCCCAGATGGAGGGAATGGCGGTGCTCCGATTTTGGTAATCAGAACCAACCCTCTTACAGATTACAATTATAAATTCTGAGCAGAATGTAAAAAACAACTAACTGAAGGCACCAGAAAGTGACAAAATCAGGTAGAATCTAGAGGGGAGTCAACACTTAAAAGAAGAGAATGGCCCTGGGCAAGGCTCCTGTTTTTATGACTGTTCATTCACCTAAAGGCAGCCCCGGCTGGAGCTGAGGGGTAGCTACAACTTGGCAAGAAACCCATAGTCGTACTGGTTAAAAATGAGAGGGCAGATCATAAAACTATCACAGCAGCTGGAAAAGGTGGAAAATCCTGGAGATGAGAAATCCCAAATTCTGCATGTAAATGCTACCCAAATCTCTGGCCCAAAGAGACCACAAGCAGCCTAAGACTGAAAACCAAACAAACAAAGCTGAACAGAACTTTAAGTTGCTGCCTACCATGGGGGAGAGAATCGAGAATTTGGGTTCAACAAGTACTATTCCAAATGAACAAGCAGAATCCATAGTCTTAATCACAATGTGTTGTATACAACTCAAAATTACTATACATATGAACTAAAAGCCATATTTAAGAAAAAAAAGAATAAATGGGGGCCAGCCCCAAGGTGACCCAGATGTTGAAAGTAGCAAGCATTTTTAGGCAACTAATACAATTATGCTCAAACATATAAAAAAACATGCTCACAATGAAGACACAGATTTTAATCTGTGCATCTCAGCAGAGAAACTATAAAGAAGCAAATATAAATTTAGAACTAAAAATACAATATCTGAAATTTTTAAATGCTTAACAGAAGACAGCAAATGACAGATGAAACAGTGAACTTGAAAACGGATCAATAGAAATTATCTGAAAGGATAATATGGGGACACCAGACAAAAAGAACAACTAGCTACCCAGGTAGGCCACAACCTCCATTCCCTCTCAAAGGTCAGCACAGGTCACACAGTGTGTGAGTGTGTTTATGAGTGTATGTGAGTAGACACATGATGAATGGAGATACACAAGTGTGCATGCAATTGTGTATCTGCATGTGGAAAGTAGTAGGTGTAAGAGGCTTGTGTGGGTATGAGTGTGTGGTGGGGAGGGAGTCATTTCTGCTTTAAAGGTAAAGCCCAGATCGATGTATGAACACAGCCCTGGTGAGGCCAGGAGGCTAAGAGGCTGAGGTGACCAGAAGCCTCCATGGGGGAGGGGGACAGATTTCTGCCAGCAAACCTAGGCTCCCTGTCAGTGCCTCCTAGAGCAGTGCATGGCCAGGCCTAGAGGACCTGGCATGCAGCTAGCAGAGTGCCCCACCCAAATGGACCTGGGTGGGGTCATGTGCCCAGAGGGCCCTGGTCCATCTTCAGGGACCTCTGCCAGTGCCTTGGCAGGCTCTGAATGCTGTATAATGGGCTTGGAAGAACACTGTGTTGGGAGTATCCTGGAAAAATGACAGCCTCTCTGGCCCTTAGCTTCTTATCTCTAAAATGGGGATAATCACAGCTTCCTTCAAGGACTCTTGGATCAAATGAGTTAGACTGCATGAAGGTACTCTGTGTGAACAAAATGAGGACTGAGCAACTGATGGAGGGATTTCCAAAAGATGCTGTAGAAGCTTGGCCTGGGAACCTTTGTGCTTTTTGTAATCTGTATTCACATCCCAATAAATGAGCGTTCCCAGAGCTTCAGGAAAGGCTGGCCCTCAAAGAGGTGGGTTCCAAAGGAACCATGGAGTCTTGGCCACAGCATTCATTCTCTGTATTCCATTTCCTCTTATGAGGTATGCAGTAAATTATTCTTGCTGGAAACTTTTCCACAAGGATGTAAAGAGGGTATCAATACAACATGAGCAGCAGGCTTGACTCTGAGACTCTGCTACCAGTACATGACCCCCACGATACTCCCCTTCCCTCCTCGACTGTGCTGGATGAGTCTCCTGGGCTCGATGGGCTTGATGCCCCTCCAAGGAGGCTGGACTGCATCCTGCTGTGGTTAGATCACCCCAAACCTGGCAATGCTTATTTATTCCTTTAATATTGCTGTACTTGCCAACTGTACTGCTTATGAAAAATGGCAGGCACTTCGTTTTATACAAAACAGGCGGAATCTTAACAAGGACAGATTCCATAGCTGCGTCCACATTTATCTTCTTCTGAATGTGGTGTCAACCAGTGTTAACAGGGGCTCAGACACACAGTGCAGAATGATGGTGCGTTACACGCCTCCCTCTACACAAAAGCTCCCATTGGCCCAGCATATGCCTGAGGAAAGAGATGTTTCCTGAGGCACTTGTTGAAATCGTTTTTGCTACGTGCATTTATTATGAAATGTAATTTTGCATCCACATTCTGACAAGACACAGTAATAAAGTGTGCTGTGGAAATTTGCCTGGTAATTTGCATGAATTGACTCAAGATTCTCTTCTCTGGAAGAGAGATCATGAAAAGGAATGTATGTGTGTCTTCTTTCAGCCTTGGCCAGGCCTTGGCCCATGGCTGGGGAAGCATCCCCAAGTGGCAGAAAGCAGCTGGGCATGACAAGCCCTTGACAATGAAGCTGCTGTTTGTGCTCTGCACCACCAACCATCAGATGAGAGTGCCAGGGTAAAGACATGCAAATGAGCATGCAAATGAAGCTGGCAAAACTTATGGATTCAGACCAGCAAGTGGATGCTGTGGGGGAAGGAGACAGCAGCCTCTGGAAAACACGCTGGGCACGGTCTGGCCTTGCCAGCAGCTCAACCAAGTGCTGCGGAGGAGGGGCGGCTGGCTGGGAGGCCACAGCGCAGGTACCTGGATTCTTTCAGACACCTCAGTATCAAAGTCTTCACAGTCCCTGTGGCCACTTTCCTCCCAATGGGGAGTGGCTTATGCCAGTCACCACCCAATACAAATATTTATCAATCGCTCTTTTATTTCCTGTGTGCTCTGAAACATCAACCAAACAACATGCACCTTACAACTTTAAACAAGGGGTGAAATGTCATCAAAATTAGTCAATCCTTCCAGAAGCCACACAGATGCCCAGGGATGTGTGGCCTGAAGCTCCCTGAGAGTTTTCCCACAGGCTCACAAATGGATGCAATGCATCAGCCCTCTCCTCATCTCTTAGGGAGAAAGGTGTTCTGGGGGATGGACTTTTGAGGGCATCTAAGCGCTATCTATGAGTAACCTATGAAGTGAATTAGGAAGGATTACTAAAACCTGGGTCAGAGTTGCGCGATGGGGCCACTTCACTTATGAACGCTAGCAGGTGCTATTGGACTCCCCCAATACCAACTGGCAACCTCCTACTCCCTTGCCAGCCTGAAAACTGTAGAAGTGAAATGCTGCTTTCCCAGCCTCTCTAGAGGATAATGGTGATCATGTGACTCAGTTCTCGCCAATATGACATAAGCTGCAGTCTGCTGGAAGGGGAGGGGATTCTAGGGAAGCTCTTGCTATCTTTTTCTGCCTTGAATGCAGAGGTGACCTATGGAGCCAGGCTGCATGAAGATAACCCACAGAACAAGAAGGCAGAATAGAATGACAGCAGGGGTCTGGGACCTGCCTGATGGCATCACTGGGCAGCTGGGCCACCTCAAGTCCTACCGTGACTTCTCGCACCTGAAAAACCAAAGCCCTTCCTTGTTTAAGCCAGGTTAGTCAGGTTTCTCTACTAGAGGCTGACTTCATACCTAATTTGCAATATGCTTGACAAAAGAGGGAGAGAAGCGCAGGGGAGAGGAGGGAAAGAAAAGACGTTACAGCAAGTCTGCCCTCAGACCAGTCCCAGGTCAACGTCCAAAAGGAGCACCTGGGTGACTGCTGGTGCCCCAGTGGGTGTCTGAGGGCAAGGTCATCTTGCCAAGCTGCCTGCCTGGCATTCAGGGGCATTTTACTATATAAGAGTGTCACCTCACACTTTGACCACAGAACCTAATATTTGCGAAAGGTGGAACTCTACTGCATTAATATGATAAAATCATCGTGTTGCTAGAGCTAACCAAAGATGGAGTCCAGTGTTCTGCCAGAAGTCTGGGGCCCTGGCAGCATCTGGCAGAGTGCCAGAGCTCTGCACAGGCAAGCATGGTTGGGAGGCCCACAGTTTCCCATGAAAACACTATGTTAGTAAGTTATTGTTAGCTTCACTTCATCATTACCAACTTTGTTGTGGAGTTGGTTTGCTTCGCTCTCTATATAGAGCATGGTAATGCACATTTGTATCAGCAGTATTTCTGGCCTATAATTTTCCATCATCCAGGCTTTAAGACCTCCATGAGCTATGGTTTAAATACAAATTAACCACATCTCTACTGCTAAAGTTTGAGGCCACTGGTCTAGGTGATGCAGGGGTTAAATGCCATCCAAATAATTTCCAGGTTAAAAAATGCAATACTAAGAAACTGGGATGCTGGCCCAGAATCTCTCAGCTAAGTGACAGAGGTGGGATTTGAACCCAGGCCTCTGCATGCAGCATTGTTTTGGAGGATAAAAAAAGAGCTGATATAAGAGGATGTGCTGACTCTTTCTCCTCTGTGTGACCCCACTCTGACCACCTCGACAGGGGTGGAAGATTCTGCCCCTGTCTCTCCAGGTGCCGGGTGGTTACCTGGACACCACCTGGGGATACGTGGCATCATGGATTCTATGGGGAAAGGCCCCTCCTCCTGGCCCTCCACCTGCTCTCTACAGTCCGACCCAGAAAACTCAGTAGCTCTTGGGGCTTCAGGAATCCAGATCCTTCCAGCGTCTCCTGGGCCCACACACATAACAGCCATTTTCAAACATCTTCACTTGACTGTTCCACTATCACTTCCCACTCAACTTTTCATTTTGCTTTGTGTTGATGGTACCGATATTCTTCTGGGGTGTCTGGACAGAAACCCAGGGCCCACTCCTCTCCCTCTTCTGCACCTCACAGGCCTACTCTGTCCACTCGCTCCTCCCACTGTCCTGTGTGTCTAGGCCCAGGCTTGGCCCAGGCCCCTCACTCACATCCCACGCAGCCCTGCATGACTGCTCAGTGACATTCCTCCCTCCCCTGCTCCGCCCTTCCACTCACAGAGCTGCATCCACGTCTGCGGGCCCTGCTGCAACTGCCATCCCTGCCCTGGCCGGGGCCCACAGGTCTGTCTCCTACAAACTCTGGGGTCTTTGATCCCATCGGTGCCCACCGTAGGAACCACAATAGCTCTTCATTCCCTGCCCCGTAAGCCCAAGCCCCACTGAGTTCCTAGGGCCTCCACAGCCTCATCAACTAGGCCCACTTACCCGTTGGGACAGCAGGCACAGACCCTGGAACCCACAGTACTTTTAGAGGCCCAGAAAAATGTGTTTTTTTGTTGTTGTTTCTTTTTGCGGTACACGGGCCTCTCACTGTTGTGGCCTCTCCCGTTGTGGAGCTCAGGCTCCGGATGTGCAGGCTCAGCGGCCACGGCTCACGGGCCCAGCTGCTCCGCGGCATGTGGGATCCTCCCGGACCGGGGCATGCACCCGTGTCCCCTGCATCAGCAGGCTGACCCCCAACCACTGCGCCACCAGGGAAGCCCTGTGTTTTTTGTTTTTAACTTTTTAAATTTAAATTTCTTTTAAAATCAAAAGAAAAAAATGAATATAATAATAATGACATATAATAATGAATCCAGCCTGTATTGTCTTCATCTTTATAACAGTACAGTTATAAAATATAATTTACATACATTATATATATTTGTGTGTGTGTATATATATATATATATATATATATATATATATATATATATTGCTTTTTAATGAAGGAAGGAGCAAAGTGCCCTGGAAGGCAAAAGTGCCTAAGGCCGTGAAAGTCAAAAGGCAGCTCAGCCAGTAGCCCATCCACAGGCCCTATAGGACCCTCCACTCCAAAAAGGCAGAGCCCGCCCCGGCACCGCCCCCCACGCATGCGCAGCACTGGATCATTGCACCTGGGGCTCCCACCAAGGCTTCTCCTTCAGCATACTAATCCTCCCTCCCACGCAGTGGCATCAGATCCTCCCTGCCCTTTCCCACTCAGCTCCCACCCTCTCCTCCAGGAAGCCTTCCACACTCACTAGAACAGCCACTGATCCCAGCCTTGTCTGAAGCTCCACACCCCCAAGGACCACAACACTCTTGACGAGCTTCACGCATTAATGTAGGATGGGACAATGGGAGGATGAGCAGGGAGGTACCTGGACGACGACAGCAGTGTTGGTTACGACGAGAGCCTCAGCCCCATGTCAGCACTCCAGCCGCAGACCATGCTCCCCGGGGGGGTAGGGCGGCCACGTGAGGCCCACCCCCTCACCTCTACCTGCCCACCGCCCAGGATCTGTCCTTGCAGAGCTGCAGCCTAGCCACCCCACAACCGGACCTTGCCCACAGAGCTGGGTGCCCAGCACAGTACGATGTGTACACACACCCTGACAGTTGAGACGGATGCTGCGCCATGCACCCCGTAGGCCAAGGGCCCAGCTGCCTTGCCCGGTGCCCTTGCAGCACGCCATGTGGCTCCTCTGAATCTCCTGCCTCTTGCTGACCAAGTGCTCCACGCTGTGGCCACAAAAGCCATCTCCCCTGGGCCCTGTGTGCCAACCCATCCACTCTTGTCTGACTGGCTGCACCTCCTCTTTGAGGTGGAGCCCCGGGCACCTCCCCACCTATCAGAGGGAACCCTGTCTCCTGGTATCTCTTGGCTGCTGTGGGCTCTGTGTGGGCTCACTCATCTCCTCAGAGTGACCCCCTGACAGAAAGGTGCTCAGTGCTATCAGCAACCTACCCCCAAGTCCCCATGCCTTTCCTTTTCCCTGGCCCCAGCAGGGGAGGGGACCAGAGAGCAGCGCCCATGAGTGTGAGGCTGGGTGTCCAAGGAGGACATTCTGGCTTGACCCATCCCCAGGTCCTTCTACCTCACTGTGGCCCACTTCAGGCCCACCAGTGAAGGCGATGTGGAGACACTTTTAGGTGTGGGGCTTGGCTGCCCAAGCCTGGCAGCCTCCAGACCACCTTCCTGAGTCTGGTTGGACAAGCATTAGCAGAACTCGCTGCCCCAGAAAGAGAGACTTCAAAGCGTCCAGCCCCACGCGGACGACCCCTCTCATAACATGGTCATCACAAACGCCCCCTCCCTGAGCATCTGGGAGGTGCTGCTGTGGGACCCAGCGGGAGCTTGGCTCCCCTGAAAGGCCACCTGTGCTGCAGAGGTGAATTGTCGGGGTGGGGCAGGTGCTGGTTTGGGGGCTGCTGAGCAGCCAGATGGGCAGCTCCATAGCATCAATGACCAGGCCCCAGTGAACCTATTTACTTTATTAAATCAACTTACAAATGTTACATAAAGAAACATCTGACCATTCTGAAAAGCCCTGTGAGAACAAAAAGACTTGCTGCCAGATAGGCTCCTGGGGAAATGGCTTCCCCAGGTCAGATGCTGGGCCAGTAGCACGTGAAGCGCCAGAGGGGCCTGGAGCCTGGAGGGGTCCCCAATGGGATCAGACTGGGAGGTGCTGGGACACTGTGTAGTGGGTTGAAGAGTGTCCTCTTCCCAAATTCTGTCCACCTGGAATCTCAGAAAGTGACCTTATTTGGAAAGAGGGTCTTTGTGAATGTAATTAGTTAAGGGTTTCAAGATGAAAAATCATCCACGATTTAGGGTGGGCCCTAAATCCAATGACTGGAAGTGGCAGGCCTTTGGAGAGAGCGTGGCTCTGCTGATTCCAGACTTCTAACCTCCGGAATTGTGAGAGAATAAGCTTCTGTTGTTTTCAGCCACTTGGTTTGTGGCAATTTGCTATAGCAGTCCCAGAAAACTAATACACAGCTAGCGGGGAGAGAGGAAAGCCCCCAGATCACTGAGGGGCTAACAGCAACTCAGGCAGTCCCTCGGCCTGTGAGGGCACAGTGGACACAGCCATGCTGTCTCCTTCCCAGAGGCACTGTGGGACCCAGGGAGTGCTCCAGTGCAGTCCTCCAGAGACACTCCCAGGAGCACCTAGGTAAGCCCCAGCAGGCTGGGACCCACTGGCTGCTTTCCTAACTTGTGCTGTGGTGGGAGGTCTAGGGACAGGCTGGGGGCTTCAGCCTTGGTTATCAGTTCATCTCAGTCACCTCTGAGATTTAAAAATGCTAATGCCTGACCCAGCCTGTGCATCTCCAGTCATTCCCCCAGTAGGTAATGCTAACATGCAGCCAAGATGGGGGACCCATGAGAACCCCCAGGAAGAGGGCTGCTCCCAGATTCTCCCCTCTCACCCACAGCCACCACCTGGGGGGCTGAAACCTCCCATTCTGGTTCTAGTGCAGGTTTCAAACAGATGGACCAAGGGCCAGGCCCACAGGTGGGTTTCACTGGCCACTGGGAGTGGAAAGGGGGTCTGGCCCACAGAGAGGGCCACATCTCATCACGGCGCAGGCACCAGGGGTTTCTTCTTAGTACATTTTGAAAGACATTTTTTAGTTGGGATTCTATACAAGAGAATTGTTGAAGACGTGAATCTCACCAGGCTGTAAGTCTTGACTTTTTGCTTCTTAAGTGAGTGGATTTAGATGGGGTGAGAGGTGGGTGGTGAGAGGCTGGGGAATGCACATGTCAAGAGGAGAACAAGGTACACGTGTGTGCAGGGGAAATGCCAGGCAGGAGCCGGCAGGAGACCCGCTCTCCCAAGGCCACAGGTCAACAAGGCAGCATCTCCCTTGGGCCTGCCAGGCGGACAGGACCCTGGAGAGGTCTGGCGGGGAACCGCGCTCTCCGTGCCCAGGTCCTCATGCCAGCTCCTTGGGGCCTTGGGCATGTTCAGCCCCAGACAGAGGGAGGACTCGCTGCCACCCAGGATGAGGTTGAACCCTCTCTACCCTCCATGTCCGGCTCAGGGCAGGGCCAGATTCTGTGGCCAGGTCATTTTCTCCTACTTCTCTGTAAACAGAGTAAGTACTTGACAAACATCCGTTGTCAGAATAAGTGAATAGGGGAGGGGGGCGGGAGACAGAGCCAGAGACACACGTAAGGATGAGAGGGGTGGAGCGGTGGATATGCCCTGGGAACTTTCTGGGCACCTCAGCCAATCAAGGCGGGGACAGGGGAGCTCTGCTGGGCTGTACTGGTTGGTACACAGGGTATTTGTGGGCAGTGCTGGGGAGTGGTCAGCATAGGGGGGCACAACTGGGAACATCCCCCGGGGCCCTCGGGCATCTTGTCTACTTCCCAAGTGCCTCTGCCACCATGTTAAGAAAAAGTAACATTTCCCCCTCTCCATCTCCAGAGAATTCATGAAAATGGGCCTGTGTGCACACACAACTGGAGCCCCAGCCTCCCAGCCTAACCACCATCTTAGAGGGTATTGGGAGAGAAATTCTACCTGCAGCCAAAAAAAAGTCAGAAAAGCCTGCAGTGGGGAGGGACTTGGGCTTTCTTCACTTTTTGCCAGGACACTGGACATCGACACTGGGCCACTGTGGCCACTCAGTCAGATGGAGTCTAAAAACAAGGCAGACAGGGCCTCTTGAAGCCACTGTGGTGGATTCTGACACCAGCTGACACCAGCTGTGGGCAGGCCCTGTTCTGGACCCATGAATGCAGAGGTGGATCCGAGGGGTCCTGGCCTCAGCCAAGCTGACAGCCCATCCAGCAGCCAGAGCAGTAGGAGTTCCTGTAGGGCTGGGAAGCCAAAGGAGCCCTGAGGACAGTGTGCTAGGGAAGATGGAGCCGTGGAGGGGTGCAGAGCATGAGGAGGGTCCTGACCACAGACAAACATGTGCTCTGAGCCTTGATGAGTCAGAGGAATTTTTCACAGCAGAGGAGAGAAGAGGGAAGGGCATTCCAGCAGAGGTGACACCATAAGCCAAGGCATGGAAGTGGGGCAGTGTCACTGAGGGGGAAGCAGCAAGCAGCCCCCTGGACCATGGGATATGGGACAAGCAGTGGGCCATAGGAGGTGACACTGGAGACTCAAACGACATGGGGAGGAGCTGAGGCTTTGATCCACACCAGTGAAGACCACTGCAAAGGCTCCGAGGCGATCTCTACTGCCCACCACTGCCAAGAACAGCCAGCCAAGGGCATCACTTATTATCAATGGGACATCAACAAGAAGTATTATAAGTAACTTAATATTTGAAAAATCAAATAATCAAAACAATATCTGTGAGATCGTTCACTGACACACACACACATGCACATGAATACACACACAAATATGCAAATACCAAGTCAGACTTAAGAACTGAAGTTAGAGCTGTGATTCGGGTGCAAAGCGACGCAGTAGGACTCCCCTTACAGGGAGGAGAGGGCTCTGCAAGCCTGCCGTGCTACAGAGCCTGGCCTGTACCAAGCAAGACAAAATGTGGCTGAGATAATCATCCCAGAGCAGATGTCCAAGGCTGTGTACATCACTCGGGGCCCCATGTCCTTACCCTTCAGTCAGTTTTTACCAAGTCCACTAGTTATCTGGTATTTCAGATGACGGCAGAGGAAAAGTAGGGATTTAGAGGGAGGCAGAGAAAGGAGCTGTGTATGAGGCAAAGATGCTGACTGGTCCAGAGTGAGACAGAAAGACTAAAGAGTAGACACAGAACTGTAATCCGCAGTGGGCTGTGCTCTGCATGCTCTGTAGGTCCCGGGATATGGGAGACCTCTTAGCACAGCAGTCCCCAGTGTGTTCTATAAATATTTATCCTTTGAGGACCCGATGACAAAAGGATTCAATGACCAAATACATCTGGGAGACCCTGCACACTACATCTCTCTTTCAGCAAATCAAAACCATACACTGATGTAGTAAAAGGCCCTGAGAAGTCCTGCAGTAGAAAAGTAGATTTACTTTCATTCACCAGTGTTCCCTAAGCCCCGAACCCTTCTCCCTGCCTTTTTTTCCTCAAATAACACCTACTAACATCCTTTGGAACTACTATCTCACAGAACCCACTGGCTTAGAAAATTGAATTATTATTTGTGTCTGTCTTAAGGAAGAAAACAATATATTTTTTCTTAAAAATAGTTGAAATGATTAAGTTTGGTACCTTGTGATAACAGCTTTAGTTGCAGGGGAAATTCACTTCATTTGCTCATCGGCAATGACAGGAAAGTGAAATGTTACTGACCTTCAAGAGCTCAGCCTTAGGCTACGTGGAGCCACCTCTGGTTGATTCCAGACGACCCTTGAAAGCCAGGAGCACACAGGTCACTCTATCCAGCCTCCTGCCCATGTAGAGCAGTGCAGGCCCATCACACCAGCCTCTCCAGGGAAGGAAGTGCCCCAGCAACCGTGTGTGTGTGTGTGTGTGCGCGTGTGTGTGCGTGTGTGGGGGGGGCGTGTGTGTGCGTGTGCACGCATGTGTATGTGTGTGCGTGTGTGCACGTGTGTGTGTACGCACTCACGAAGGTCCCACACACAGCCACGCTGGAGGAGCAAGTTCTCCTACTGCTCTTTCACGTCCCTCATTTTGCTTCTTGCCCATCCTCCTCCACATGGTGATGCCCCCAAGAAACCAAACACTGTCATGGTTTAGACCTGCCATGGGGGGCAAGAGAACACAGACTGAAAGGTGTCCTTTCTCTACTGGAAACATTTCCCTTATTGAGGTTTGGATCTTCAGAAGGGCCCAGGGTCTTTACCGGGCTGGTACCAGTGTGCAGATGGCAAGCTCCTCCAATGCAAGATGGATGCCCTAGGTCCCAGGAATGACCCACTCTCATCCTAGCATCAGCA
>NW_006785406.1:3734463-3743964 GCF_000442215.2 Lipotes vexillifer | reverse complement strand
GGAATGCCCCACTCTCATCCTAGCATCAGCAACCCTGGGAGGGAGGCTGGCATGGTGTCCAGGTGGCTGTCAAGGCTGCAAACACCGCAGGGCTTGGTGGGGGGCAGAGACCCAGGAACTCACCTGGTACGTGTTGTCAAAGCTGTCATACATGAACCGTGTGATCAGAGACGTCTTCCCGACTGTAAAACAACAAGAAGAGAGGGGTTTAGCCGTGATCCGAGCTAGGCTCCTCTAAACACATTTCACGTGACAAAAACAGATAATGAAACAAAAAAGCCCAGAGGAAAAGATGAGATGCAGAAACAGAAGTGGGAGGTGGGACCCCCAGAAAGGGACATTGAGGTGAGGCAGCCGAGTCTACACTGGGTGGGCTGCAGGGGTGTTCCTGCCAGGCACCAAGGAGGAGGCCTCCCCCTGCCCTGTGAACTCTTACCACCCAAATCCAGGTCTTCCTTGATCCATAAGAGCCCAACTGATGCAAGAGCCATACATGAAGAATCAGAGCAAGTGTGTGCATTACAAGATGCTTCTGTCACATGAGCCCACGCTTACCTGGAAATACTGCCTTGCCCTTGGTCACAGGCTAGGATGGAGACATGCTCCTTTATTTCAGCCTGGGCACTGATGAGGAACGTGGCTTTCCAAGGAACCAGGGGGCAGGGGAAGTAAATGACTCCCCAGTGTCTCTCTTGGGCAGGACTATTTTTCATAACGTGTGCCTGACTGTCCAGCTCCTCGCAGGATGTTTAGCATCCCCGGACCTTGCTGCCTTCAGGATCCCCTGTCACCATGACAAGCCTGAACTCCCCTGCACATTTGCAAATGCCCTCTAAGGGGCAGTAACACCTCCAATGGAGAACCACTGGTATGGCTAAAAGAACCAGGAAGTCTCTTGGGAATCCCATAAATGCTGCTAATTTCCCAAATTGCAGGGTTTGGCTTCTGACCTAACCCTGTGCAGGTCCCCTGAGGCCTGGCTGTGACGGAAATGCCTGCTGCAGCATTTGTGAGCATCTGGGTGGGAAGGAAGGGTGATAGGAATATTTGTTAGGTCAGGCCCAGCATGGAGTGCTTCTCCGTCCCACCGAGTCTCTGCCATGGCCCTGGGAGGCTCAGAGGGGGACCGGACCAGCTGAGCTTGGCTCAGAGCTCTTTGTGCTCCAGGCTGCTGAAGACAGATAACTCTGGCAGGGAACGCAAGACAGCCAGCGCCCAAGAGCTCTCATTCCGCCTCTCTCCAATTCTTGGACGGGATGTCCACAGGCTGGGCCTGGAAGGGTGGCTGGTCACTGCCTGGACGGAGCAGGGCAACCCAATGGGGTTCCTCTGGGAAAGGTCCTTTTCCAGTTCGGAAGCCTCAGTAGTGCACCAGGTGAGTGCAGTCCTCTCCCAACAGCCAGTACTTGTAAGGGAAGGGCAATTGCCTTCCACGGGGAGTAGACACACTGCTCAGTTCCAGGCCCTCCCAGACCTCACCCTTTGCGTCTCTTCATTGGGCTGTTCCTGATTTTTATCTTTCATAGTAAAACTGTAATTTTAAGTAGAGTGCTTTCCTGAGTTCTGTGTTATTCTGGTGAATTATGGAACCTGAGGAGGGTCGTGGGCACCCCCAGATTTGCAGCCAGCTAGTCAGAAGTGCGACTGCTCCTGGGGACCCCACTGACAGCTTGCGTCAGAGGTGGGTGGCAATCCAGTTGGGGATTGTGCCCTTAAACCTGGGCAGCCTGACACCAGCTCAGAGTGGGTAGCGCCAGGCCTGAATTGCAGTACACCCGCTGGTGTCAGGATAGCCTCGTTTCTCTTCTCAGTATCTCTGGGGTGAGCAGTAATACACTCAGGATCTCTTGTAAGTTTACCTGGAAACTGCCCTTTGAGCTTCTAATAAAAGTTACATCTGTCAAGTATTTTCCAATTGCCTTAAATCTCCACTCAAACTCACACAAAGGTGAGAAGTGGGGGCTTCCCACACCTGGAGGATCGGCTCTGAGGCTCTGAGGCCACAGAAAGGCCTGGCTGGGAACTGCTGAGGGGGGACCGACCACAGAGTGAAAAGTGGAGCAACCCGAGCCAGCAGGAGGAGGATGAAATCAGGGAGCGCACGGCATCCTCCTTTTCCAAGAGACAATGGAAAGTTCCTTCCTCCTCGGGAAGAGAGGTACTGCAGGGCCCACTGGTAGCTCCCCTCTGTGGTGACACACAGCAACTCACACCCTGGCGAAAGGGACACCGTCCTCTTCTCCAGCGGGCTCTCCCCTGGGGCAGCTGAGCAGGCAGGGAGGAGAGACAGCGGAATCCCCAAAAGCCACTAAAGGAACAGGAGGTTCACGGAGGAGCTGAGAGATCAGAAAGCCCTGCAAGGCTTCTCTGCCAAGTTCCCCTTCTTGAGGCGCTAGCCACTGCCAGTGGCTTCACAGTGGCTTGCAGGGCGACTGCTAGGTGGGAGGAGAAAATGCCAAAGAAACAAGTAGTGTCCTGGGACTGTGCAGGAGGAACTTTTAGGTGTGGGGTCCTGGCCAGTGTCAATATTTTCTGAGCTTTCTCACAGTCACCGTAACAGGCAACACCTGAACCCTGTATTTCCGGAGCGTGTCAGCCACACCCCAAGGCTGTGCCAGGCACAGATTTACACGACAGCAGTAAACAGAGGAGACGGGACATCCACTTACCTGAAGCTTGCAGGACTTCTGCGTTTGCAGCAACGCTGTACTAAGCCCTTAAGACCACCCTGGTTAGTCCCCAACCCTGAAGCAGGTACTCATGCACCCCCATTTTATACAAGGGGAAACGAGCTGACAGCTCCTTGCCTAGGGCCAGAGCCGAGCAGGGCCAGGATAAGGTGGTCGGACCAGGGACTGAGCTCCTATCCCTGACGCTCCTCAGCGTCTTTGGGTCATGCTGGGTTTCAGGATTCTGCTGGGTCATTATTGCCACCACTGTAGATGTAACGGAGCTCCGGGAATAGCCTTGCCAAGTCAAGGCACCTTTTTCTTGGGATGAGCTGGAGGCAGGGCCTCTCCCTACTCAGGCAGTGCTTGACCCAACCTGCAAGGCCAGAAACTGGGAATTCAGGCACGGGTTGGGCAAATGGAGGGCTCAGCAAAGCAAGGATGGATGGGTTAGGACACCTGGGGCCCAGCACCCCAACTGAGGCCTGGACTGAATGACAGCCTCGTTATCAAAAGTGGATGATTTCTTCCCACTCTTCTAGGTGGTTTTTCTCATTTCTCAGATCAGAAGCCCTCCTCTTCCCTGCCTCAGAGCTTCCCCAAGACCACCCATATTCTTTCCACGGCTGCCAGGACAACATGGCTCAGACCCTGTCTGAACTTGTCAGCTTGGCCTCCCTGCTTAGAGGCCTCTAACTGCTCACCCTCCCCGCGGCCTCAGTGTGCACCCTTTACTGCAGGCAAGTGTGCATCAACACCATGGTGTCCTGCCCTGGCCCCAACTTGAGCCAGGCCTCCACCCTGACCCATGGCCCTGGGGCTCCAGGGTGGGGCTCACCAGCCTGCAGGGGACCAACCAGCCCTCAGAGCAGAGCCCAGGCAACACTATGCAGCACCAACAGCAGGAAAAGTGCCTCCATGCTTTGTCCCTAGGGCCCTGAGGCAGAGCTTTACAAAGGAGCCCCTCGCCCACTGCTGCCCTGGCATCATGTAAAGGAGCTGGCTGGGTAAAGGGGCCGCCCCATGCACTTCCTGACCCCACACCCCATCCTCAACAACTGCTCTGGGTGGAAGGTGCTGGAACCTGGGTATGAAGAGCCTGCACAGCCCACCTACCTGGCCACTCTCGTCTCACCGCAAAGAGCAGTGCGACAGCTGGAGCCGTCAACTGACTGGGCACCACCACTGGGCCAGCCAAGGGGAGGCCCAAGAGGACAGCGCATTCAAGCAGCTCAGACAGGGCTGGGCAGGGGGTGGGGTGGGAGACCCTCCCCCTGAAGCCCCCTGCCTTCCTGAGGCCCCTTGCCCCCTGTGGGAGGGCCGTCCTCCCCACACAGCCCTGTTCTCAAGGTCATACTGTCCCACTGCCCTTCGAACAACTGCTCTCAGACACCACTGCAGCAATGTGGAGCTCTTTCCCAGGGCAGAGATTCAGCTCTATTGGAAGGATTTTATTAAAAATAAGCAGGCAATCATTATTGAACTTTTTTCTCTCCGCTCATGGCTCAGCAATATTCTTATAATCTTCGGGTGGTTTAATCCCACATGATTAAGCAGGGAGACATTTTCCCTCTTTCACCCAAATGAGGGTGAGAAAATGCATTCCTGAGCGCTTATTAGGAGCCTCTAGAAAGAAGGAATGGAAACGCTAACTCTTACTGGGATTCCGCTCAGCGCCAGACAAGAAATTCTTAGGTTTCCTCATTAATCCTCATCATGATCCAGTGAGGTGGCTCGTATCCCCAAGGTCACATGGCTGGGAAGCAGTGGAGCTGACGTATAAAACCAGATATGACGCCAAAGACCTCACCTCATGAATGACATTGTGCTGGTTTATGGGAAGGTCTGACCAGCAGCAAAGCAGGAGATCACAAAGGGCGGGAGCCCAGGGGGCTGGGCATCAGGAAGGCTGCAAGGGCAGCTGTTGAACTGTGGGAAGCGGGGGGTCAGAGGAGACCAGGTATTTTGGGCGGAGGGAACAGCGGGAGCAAATGCACACAGGCAGGAAGATAAAAAGCTTCTGCAAAGAGATGGGAGGCAACAAGGTCAAGGTCATTTCCCCTGTACTTTGTCTCAGGGAAAATGGGGCCAGACGGGTAAACGACAAGCACTGTTCAAGGAAGTTGGCCACTGAGTTGATTTAAACCAAAATCCATCTCTGGGGCCAGTTGTAGAGGAAGGGAAGGGACGGACAGATAGAGGCAAGCCCGGTGGGCCAGGGGCTAGATGGCCAGGCCATGTGGCCACACTGAGGAGCACGATTCTCTCCTAGGGGCGGCAGGAGCTCCTGAAGGGTCTTAAGCAGAGAGGTGGTAGGAAAGGTGTGGCAGCTCATAATGGCCACAATGGCTCACAAAATATGCCCCATACCATGTGCTCTTCTTACAATGCACCACAGACACTCTATCCAGAGGTAAATCTGTGGGCCTGTGACTGTGGCAGAAATGGCACTGTGTGTGACTCGAGGCGAGGTTAGAAAAGGCAGCACAGCTTCGGTCTGGAATGCTCCAGCTCCCTCACACTCTGGAAGCTAGCCCTTCAACCCAGCTGCCATGCTGTGAGGAAGCCCAAGGCAGCCTACACGTGAGAGAACCACATGGAGACACCCACGTGTGAGAAACGGAGGCCCCCAGCCAGCAGCCAACAGCCAGAAGACCTGTGGGTGGGCGAGCCTTCAGATGACTTGAGTTCCAGCCTTGGAGACATCAAAGTGGAACAGAGGCACCCTTTCCCTGCTAGGACCTGCCCAAATTATAGATTCCTGAGCAAAGTAAATATTTTCATCCTCTTGAGCCACTAAGTTTGGGGTGGTTTGTTATAGAGTATTAGGTAATCAGAGCAACAGTTCTGTGCTTTAGGAAGAAAACTTACACTTCTAAGGGGGGAAGGGCCTACAGGGGCCAGATTGGGGGCAGGAATCCAGCGAGGGATGGCGGATCTCAGTTAAAGCAAAGGCAGTGGCGCTGGGGAGAAGCGGAGAGCAGAGGAGAGTGACAGGACCTAGTAACTGGTCAGACTCAGAGGAGAGCCCAGGACGCCTCCCTGACACCTGGCTTTGTGACTAGCACATGATGGGACCATTCCTTACACCCAAGCGAACTGGACAAGCAGCAAACACCAAGTCATCACTCTGGATTCAGGTCACCCATAAAAGCTTTCTTTAAAATTGTCAGACCAAAGCACAAATACCAGCACTACATTCAGAAAAAAATCATTACATAATGATGGGTAATAATCATGCAACGTCATGAGCTGAGGATCTAAGCTTATCTTCCATTATTGATGTCACCACGGAACAGTCCTTTCCTTACCCACATCTAAGCTTCGGGCCCAGAGGTCTTGCAAACCCATGGGCTGTCCCGATGAGCTCAGTTCCACACACCCTGGAAGTTCCACCAGTGCAAGGTGGCCCTTCACAGCCAGCTAGCAGCACCCACCTGGACCTCACCCATGGGGGCCACTCACTCCACCAGCCTCCCATGGGCCCCAGTCCCCATCTCAGTGGCAGGTCCCAGGTAAATAGATTTTTGTATATTCAGGTGGCTTCTAGGTAGCCGCAGAGGACGTGAGGCCTCTCTACTCATTCAACAAACACCCAGTGGGGGCTTACTCTGTGCTAGGCCCAGGCTAGGCCCAGAATTCACAGTGAGAAGCAGATGTCCTTCTGCCCTACAGCAGCCCTCACCCAGTGGCAGAGCCAGATTCAGGTGCAAACACCTAAGATGTGAGGCAACTTGAGAGGGGGTACCGAGAGGCCAACAAAAAGGTAAGGCCACTCTCTGCTGGGGAATTGCAGAAGCATCCTGCAGGCGGTGGCATTTGGGCTGGGTCTTGATTGGTGAAGACGAGGCATCAGGGGGACAGCATTCCCAGGAGAGGGACCAGAGGGGTCTGGTGATGTGAGGCTGAGGTGTCCTCTGCATACAGCTGTCCCTTACCCACATCTCACCATGGCTGCCACGTGAAGTCAGACTCCCAGGGCTTTGGGGTCAGTGCCTATGAGAGTTCCCGGGCGTGGCTGGTGCCCGGGCCACAGGCAGACAGCTGAGTGGGCTGTGAGCACCCAGACTCCCACTCCGACACTGTGTTGCTCCAGGAAGGACCCCTTTCCGCCCCATCACCTCCACTGTGGGTGAGGGTGGAGGTGGAAAGACTGCCGTGAGGGCCAGAAATGGGGCAATATGTGAGGCAGAGCACAAGAAGTTCACTGGAGACTTGGTAGAGGGTCTGCCAAGACTCGGCAGCATGTGCCCCACCCCTGGGGTCCCCGCACCAAGCCACACCCGAACCTTGCCCCACCATCTGTGCCCAGCTGCTCACTCACGTTTTCCGCCCACACCAGTGCAGGGTCCCCCCTGGTCCTCCTTGGGGTCACAGAGCTGGGCCCAGGGAGGCAGGCAGGAAGGATGTGGCAGACCTCCCTGGCGGGCTGCCCACCTCTCAGACACTTGTGTTTTTAGGAAAGCAGTCCCCATGCCAGGGAAAGGGTCTCTGCATTCTTGGCCCACAGCCCCATCAGCCTGCCCAGGTCAGAGAAGGTCCGAAGCTGTCACAAGGTGGTCCTCGGGGCTGAAAAGGCAAATCTGCTTCCCCAGGGCTCAGACCAGCAACCCATTCCTACGATGGGCCCAGCTAACTCAGGTGTCCCATCAGCTCAGTTTCCAGAACACAGATGGGAAATGCTGGGGAGTGCTGGGAAGGAGGCCAGTCCCTTCCTGGTCCAGTGTCCCTGCCCTGCAGGGGCCTGGGGAGATGGCTCCACCAGTCCCATGCACCTCCCTGCCTACAAAGTCCCCCATTCCTGGCCTGACCATGAGGTGCACAGCCCCCAGGCCCTGTGGTGATAAGAGGAACAGCTGGAGACACCAGCTTCATCTGTCTGATCCTTGTTTCCTTTTGTTCTATTTTCACAAACCAGAAAACCCAGCGCTGCCCTCCTGCAAGGTGGAGAAGCGTGGGGGGCTGGGCGCCAGGCTCCTGCTGCACACCCCACCCTGCCACCTCATGCTCAGAAGAGCTGCTGCAGAACAGGGCTCTGCCAGCTCCTACCTGAGCCCTGAGGTCCCAGCTGGCTCACCATAGGCTAAATGAGGAAACACGTGAAAATCCCATTTCAAATCATCCCCCCAAAGACTTAGGCGGTAATTAAGAAATATGTAAAGCTCTTAATTGGACACTTTAATTAAGTGTGTTAATTCCCTCTGCCAGAGGATGCTCAGTCACCTGGGCCTCACCCGGGGACCCAGAGAAGACAGAACAGAGGAGGGAGGAGGGGGGAGAAGCGGAAGGAGGGGTCGCAGGACAGTGGTAGGGGCTGGTCCGGCCCAGGCCCTTTCTCCTGCTCCAGCTGGGAGCCTGGTCCATCCCCGACGCTCTCGCTTCCCCACTGTCCTCCAACTGTCCACATCTGCTCTGTCTGAGCCCAGTGATGCCAGGAAAGCCTGCCCTGGGTCAGTGGCTGTGGAGTGTCATCCACTCCCTCCCCACACCAACATATTATCTCACCTCTGCCACTCACTGAGCTAAGAGGTCATTATTCCAATGAGGTCAGGCTAGTTGGTCTTTAAGGGTTGCTTCCAGTTTGAGGCGAGTTACAATGCTTACCAAGCCTGAAATGCAGCTGGATAAAAGGACCAAGGGAGGGGCTCATTTCCAGCTGTGGGCGGAGTCCCTCTGACCCTTGGGTCTCGCTAACCTTCAAACATTTCATCTCATTCCCACTCCCACTCCCACAGGCCTGGAGCCCTGAGAGCCCAAGAAGGGTCTGTGCTCCGCTGTCTGCTCTGGTGGGAGGGCGGAGGGACACAGAGGCCAGGGAGGGTGCACCAGGCTGCGCGTTGGCATGATTGCTGTGCACAGGAGTGCTCGCACTCATCTGATAGCCTGGGTTAACCCTCTCCTTTTTTCCCCCACAGAAGGATCACTGGTGACTATATTATTTAAAATAACATCAGGATACAGTAGCTACCTATCAATAACAATAGTGGATAGCTACCCAATTCCTCTGAATGCCCCTACTGTGTCGGGGAGGTCTAAAGCCATCCTCCCCAATGCAACAGCCTCCCTTGCAGCTCTGTTGTAGGCATCCTACCTAGACTTCTCCCATCAGATGCTCACGTGAGACTCACCATAAATGACTGACATGAATCTAGTGAGGTGTGGGATGTCCCTGGATTCTGATGTGGGTTTCAACACCAGCCTTTGACAGTACCCAGCAGAGGGACTGTGGCTCCCCCTGGACCAGTCCTGGTGTGACTCAGGCTGCTGCTCCAAGCCTGGTTCTCTGACTCTGACCCTCCCAGAGACTCTGTGCTCCCCAGTCATTGCTCTGATACACTGTCTGCTTGAATCAGCTGGAGAGTGAGAGTAGACTTCTCTTATTTGCAACTAAGAATTTTGAGAGGGATATAAGGGAAAGGATAAATAAGCTAAAAGGAGAAGGCTGGAGCAAAAAGTTTGTTCACAGACATACATCTTAAAATATATTACCCGATCATTAAAGTCAGACTAAGAAACTGCCTGAGCTCTCTGGAGGTCAGAGCAAAAAAAAAAAAAGCTAACGTGATCAACTGTACAATTCTCAGTATTCATAAGACAAGACCAAACTAGTTGTTAATGATGAGCTTGTAATAAGAGCTGGATAGCAAAAAGTTCTTGCAAAGAGTCCAGAGTGCAGAAATCATGCAGCAAATTTACATTTATATAATTAATTGTATGAACATCACAGATTAAAATCAAGAATACTAACTAGGGCTTCCCTGGTGGTGCAGTGGTTGAGAGTCCACCTGCCGATGCAGGGGACACGGGTTCGTGCCGCTCCGGGCAGATCCCA
>NW_006785406.1:3701736-3733521 GCF_000442215.2 Lipotes vexillifer | reverse complement strand
GGGTCCATGAGCCATGGCCGCTGAGCCTGCGTGTCCGGAGCCTGTGCTCCGCAACGGGAGAGGCCACAGCAGTGAGAGGCCCACATACCACACACACACACAAGAAAATAGAATACTAACTAGACCAGACAACACTCCTGTCCAAGCCAATGTTTTCACTCATGGGCCCAGACCAGTGTCCCCTACAAATAAATGATTAAATGAAAAAACAAAGACCCAAGATGTTAGCTTCTGGTCATCAGATTTATCTTCTCACTGGAAACAATCAAAAGTCAGACAAAATATATGAAACAATGATTTTCAAGACAGTACATAAGGGCAGTAAAGGACAGTAAACCCTGAGAGACATGAAGCAAATCAAGTGAGCCCCCCAACTGCCCCCAAATTGTTGCCTTGAGAAAACTTCAGGACATGGCACAGGGAATGGGGAGATAGAGCTGAGAGTCTGGAGAAAACAAGGCAGCTGAAGTTCACAAGAGAGGAAAGAGGTACACAGAGAGAGAACACCAGAGGTCTGCAAAGTGGCTCCCTTAAGTCTTCAGCTGAGGACTGATCAGCAAAGGTGTGTTAAGAAACTGCTCAGGACTTGGGAAAGAACCACCCAAATGGATTAAAAAGGAAACAGCACCTGGCATCAACATAGGCCTGGGATAGTGCCTGTTCCTACCAGCCAGAGTGAAAAGCTTCCTCATTCATGGCACACTGGGGAGAGAACTCTGAAGGGCTGTGCCTCAAGAGTGGGAAATAATTAGCCCCAGACTGAGCACCACTCCAGTCCCAGCTAACAAATCCTAAGAATTTATAGGAATACAAAAACCATCCAATACACAATGTGACAAAATTCACAATATCTAGCATCCAATAAAAAAATTACCAGGCACAAAAAGAAGCAATAAAATAAATCCTTAATAAGGAGAAAAAAATCAGTCAAAAGTGACACAAATGTTAGAATTAGCAAACAAAATATTAAAAAAACAATTATTATGACTGCATTTCATATGTTCAAAAAGTTAAACAGAGATGTGGAAGATATTTAAAAAGACACAAACCATCCTCTAGAAGTAAAAACTACAATGTGGGAAACGAAAAATACACTAGATGGGTTAGCAACAGATTAATCCCAGATTAAATGCAGAAGAAAAGATCAATGAACTTGAAGACAGAGTAATATCTAAAATGAAACACAGAGTAAAAAGAATAGAAATAAATTACTGGAACACTAGTGAGCCGTAGGATGACATCAAGTACATTAACATACATGTATTTGGAGTCCGCGAAGGATTTGAAGAAAGTTTTACTGAAAATATTATAAATTTGAGAGAAAATGTAAACCACAGATCCAAAACGTTCAACAAACCCCAAACAAAGGAAACATAAAAGACACCACACAGAGGCACATCATAATCACATTGCACCAAATCAGTGATAAAGAGAAAATTATAAAAGTAGCCAGGGAAAAATGACACACTATATACAGGGAAACAAAGATAAAGAAGACAGCAACTTCTCAGAAACAATGCAAGCAAGAAGACAATGGAGCAGTATCTGTAAGGTCCTGAAAGAAAAACTTATCAACCTAGAATTCTGTAACTTTCAGATATATACTATATAACATCTTTCAAAAATAAGGATGAAATAAAAACTTTTTCAAATATTCAAAAGCTGACAGAATTCATCATCAGCAGATCTGTACAGGTAGTACTCCAGGAAAAAGTGAAATGACACCAGATGGAAATGTGGGTCCACATAAATGAATAGTGAACACAGGGAATGGTCACTACATGGGAAAATGTGTAAGATTTCTTTTGTATCATTGAAATCTCTTTAAAAGATAACTGACTGTTTAAACAGAAATAACAAGAATATATTGGATCACAGGCCTAAGAAAACATAGAATAAAAATCTTTGTTACCTTGTCAGAAACCATGCAAACCAGAAGAAAATGAAGTGACATCTCTTAAGTACTGAAATAAAAATATTGTCAACATAGAATTTTATACCCAGCAAAAATATTTCAAAAATGGAATTGATATAAAGAAGTCAGATGCCAAGACAATTTCTTGTTAGCAGATCTACAACACAAGAAAGGAAGTTCTTTGGGCAGAAGGAGCAAGACAACTACACACTCACGCTTACATCACACATAGCACACACAACTGACAGGCATGGATTTTAATCTTGGCTCTGCCACTTATTTGCTGTGTGATCTTGAGTTAGTTACTATACTCTCTGAGGCTCAGCATCCTCATTTGTACAATGGAGGCAGAAGTGCCTGCCTCACAGAAGTGCTATGAATCCCACAAGAGCAGTAAAATGTTAACATTCTGGGTGGAAGGCATGTGAGAAGTCTTCATACTAGTCTTACAACTTTCTATAAGCCTAAACTTATGTCAAAATAAAAAGTTAAAGGAAAAAACGAAATATGACGATTTTTAAAATTATGCACACACACATATGTGTGTTATATCCCTGTCTCAGATTCTGCACACATTCAGGAAATGGCTTGTTCTGATTAAACATTGTGGTCAATGTGAAATTTTCCTAAGGAAATAGAATATAACTGTACTTGGCATCAACAGTCTTCACCAAGAACAGGGACCTAGCTGGGCACTGGGGAACTGCTGTGAGCCCTTCTAACCACAGACCAGGAGATGGAGTAAGCCTGGACAGGACAGCTCAGTGGGCAGAACCTTGGCATAACCACCTAGAGCCTTATGCCATCTAAGTGAGCTCATGCTCACTTAGATGCATGCAAACACACTCCTCTCTCTCTCTCTCTCTCTTTCTCTCTCTCTCTCTCTCAACCCAGCAAGCACCAGAAGCCCTGGTGTGGGGGGGAACTCTCTAGTACCCCTGGTGTCTTAGCTACGAAACTGAGAACCTCATCAAGGATGACGTCTTCAGGATTTCTTGAAAACCACCTGAGCCTGAGCACACAGCTCATGTGGGCTGCAGAGTTCCTCCCCACCATGGCCAGCTCACCCACTGTCTGGACCCTCTCTACCTCACTGAGTCATCTTGAACACTCTTCTCAGCTTCAAAGAGGTGCTGGGTCTCCCCTCCAGGTCCCAACAGCAGTAGCAGCACCTGCTAGCTTTGAGTGCTAGCCACTCTCCACCCCCAGCTAGAATAGGAGCTCCCGCCTGCAGTGCACACACTCTGGCTTGGCTTCCCTGGACAGCCAGACCTGGATGGGCAGGATGCACTCCATTCCAATTGGCTTGAGGCTCAGCCCAACTCTAGTCCGACCCTACGCTGGCCAATCATGTCACATGTCTGAGTAGCTGCATGGGTGCTGTGAAGAATTCATCCATAGTGAGGATATGTACGTTTGAGAGAAGGAAGAAACACATGCTAAATTCCCACCACCAGCTGATCTTTTGACAAGGCTGGTGTTAATGCAATTTGATAGTTTATTAAACTGAGAGGAACTCTTGGTTCATCCAC
This sequence comes from Lipotes vexillifer, assembly GCF_000442215.2. Taxonomy (NCBI): domain Eukaryota; kingdom Metazoa; phylum Chordata; class Mammalia; order Artiodactyla; family Lipotidae; genus Lipotes; species Lipotes vexillifer. The sequence goes on along the minus strand of NW_006785406.1, from coordinate 3,730,074 downwards.
AGCATGGAGGTTGGCAAAGTAATATACGTACATGCTCACATTTATACTTCTCTCCCTAAGGCAAATTGCTGGTGGCATTGCTATTAAAAGCCTCATTCACAGGGAGAGGACAGTGGGGCAGTGACAATGCCTAGACAGAGCGCTGAGAGCCATGGCTTGTGTTTTCCAGATTATCAGCTGAGGTCCAGTCAGAGGGGCCTTGGGACAGTGGACCCACAGCCCCCATCCAAGGGGGCCCAGCTGTTGCCTGGCCATGAGATCAAGCTTGCCCGGTCAGGTGGAAGGTGGCCTCAAGGTCACAGGCTGCTGGAGGCATGGCATCCTTCAGAGGAGCCCTGGGCTGGCGGTGACCAAGGGTGCTGACTCCAAGGCCTCCCCGAGCACAGGGAGCTGCTCCCGGCACTTGTGGGGGCCCAGCGCCCCCTCCTGTCCCTGCATACCCTCACACAGCCTGCTCACTCTGTGCACCTTGCTGCTTTGCCAAAGAGGAAATGGGCACAATCCCAGCCCCTGCACGTCCAGAGCCAGTTGGTGAGGGAAGAGTGGATGTGGAGACCTCCCCATTCAGTCAATAGAAAGAAGACCCCTCCTGCCCTCAGGATGGGCTCAAGGGCACCTGCTCAAGATTCACCTGGAGAGTAGGGATGGCCTTCCAGGTGAAGTGTAGAGACAAGGACCATTGTTACGGGGGTGGAAGATGCACTCTAGATCTCCGGACCCCTGGGCCTGAGAGTGGGCACAGGACCACCCAGCAGGCAAGGAGGATTCTTTGTCTCCAGCCCTTGTGGACCAGAGATGACTGCTGGCCAGGCATTGGGGTGGCCGGAGGGCCAGGCTGGGGAACAAGAAACTGGGCGTATATTCAGGTCTGCCCCTGGACTTGGACGCCTGGGTACCAAGAAGATGTATCCAGGCTCACTTGTCCCAACCCACAAGCTCCAGGTCCTTAAGGAGCCCTTCTCCAAAGCAGCACCACAGAGGGTGTGAGCCATAGAGGACTCTGGAACTAATTTTGTCCAAGCCTCTCACTGAGCTAGGAGATGTGAGGTCAGAGAAGAGGGGCTGCTTGCCCAGGATAACATGACCCCAGGGTCACGGCCAGATAGTAACTCCTGGTGCACAACCAAGAGCTCCACTTCAGAGGTTTGCCTGAACCCATCAGGCTTATAGAAGTATGCCCAGGACAGGAAGATCATGCCTCCTGAAGCCACAGTGGAAACACACAACACGTGAGGAGCAGCAGAGATTAAAACTCACAAAGGCCCTGAGGCCTGGCTTCTAGAAGGATCACAGATCAGAGTGGCCTCAGAATACCAAGTCATGGCAAGAAGTCACCTAGAGATCATCAGATCCAGCCCTTCACGTAACAGAGGAAAAACTGGAGGCCCAGGAAGCAGGAGGGTTTGCTCAAAGCTGCACAAAGGGAGAGCAGTAGCAGAGCAAGAACCAGGACCCGACTCCTGGGGCCTCCCTGGAGGAGGGCCTCCCTCCTCCCATGGCCCCAGCCAGCTGCTTAACCAGGAGCAGGTCATAGTTCCTCACGGAAGCTCCAACTCCTTGTCTGCAAAAGGAGGACATCTCTAAGGTGTGTCTTCCCTGGAAAAATCTTCACCCCATCTGTATTAGTTATTTGTTGCTGTGTAACAAATACCACAAAGTTAGTGGATCAAAACAACATACATTTATTATATCACATTCCCCTGGGGCAGGAGCCTGTGCACGGCTTTCCTGGGACCTCTGTTTGCAGTCTCACAAGGCTACAATCATGGTATTGGCTGGGCTATGTTGCTTTCTGGAGCTCGGGGTCCTCTTTCAAGCTTGTCTGTGGTGGCTGACCAAATTCAGTCCCTCGTGACTGGAGGACTGAGTCTCCATCTTCTTGGGGGCTACCGGCCAGAGGCTGCTTTTCCCCTAGAGGCCACCCACAGTTCCTCACCACATGACCCCTCACTGCCCTCTCACCACATGGCACCTCACGCCTTCAAGGCCAGAAGAGGAGTCTTTTAGAGAAACAATCATGGGAGTGACAGTCCATCATCTTTGCCATACCATATTGGCTAGAAGCAAGTGTCGGGTTCCATCTGCATTCAAGGGGAAGGGACTAGGCAAGGGGGTGACTCATTCAGGGTCAGCTTAGGTTGTATCTGTCAAACCACCTCACATTCCTAAAAGATGCCCCCTCTACTCTTCCCTCAGCCCCCTCCTCCTCCCCTGCGGTGGTGTTAGTGGCTGGTCACCTGCAGCAGAAACTCGCAGGTCTCTCTGTCTAGGACTGAAGCTCTCAGTTGCCCTGCACGGAGGCTGTGGTGGGCAGGGCCTGTGACTACCTCACCATACATTTCCCACAGCACTTCCAGCCCCCAGAGGTGAGGTGGACAGATGAGTGGACATTGCTGTCCAGACCAGAACTCTGGCTTAGATGACCCTTTGGCTGCATGACGGAGAAAGGGGAGGAGCTGGCTCTTCTGGCCCAACACCTGGGGTTCTGCCCTCTTCTGATGCAAGTGGGAGAGAACCAGGGTGGGTGGGCTGGCAAGGCACCTTTCCAGGCCTGCATTTCACATTCTGACGTGGGCAGCAGCCAGCAGTGCTTTGGCTGGATGTGGGGGAGTGATGGATTAGAATCAGGGGAGAATTTCCAGATCCTGATGCTACAAGTAGGATCTGCTAATATCCCTAAAATAAGTGGCTAATCTGAGAGTGGCTTTTTTTTCCCCCTAAAAATAAACCCTTCTCATAGGTGCTCTCTACACAGAGAAGAGCAGAACCAAATAATCTCCTGGCCCCAAGGCTTGACCCTACTTGCAGCAGCCCAGTCTGGGAACTGCAGGGTCCCAGTGGGGCAGAGCCAACTGGCCTTGGGGAGGGAGAGACGAGGCTCAGTCTGCTCATGGAAGCCCGGTGTTGCAGCACTGGGGCCGTGGAGCTGAAGAACGCCCTCCCTCATCTCCCGGGGCCGAGGTGAGAGCCCTTCTCTCCACTCCTGCTCTGCCTGGCCGAGGGTCGTCAGCCTCCTCACAGCAGCAGCCCCCACCCCTCAGCTCATCCTCCATGTGAAAACAGAATTAGTCCCGTCACTCCTGTGCCCCAACAGGAATCAGTGCCTCCACAGGACCCTTTAATTCTATTTGGTCGGGGCCCCGGGACAGACAGCACCATTGCCTAGAGCCTTATGCCACCCGGGCTTTCCCAAGGCCGCAGCACGTGGCGGCCAGCAGGCCTGTGAAGGTGCGCTCCAGCACCTGTGTCTGGTGGGGGAGGGGCTCCCCTCAGTGCCTCCATGGCCCTCTCTTCCCTGCACTTCCCAACTCCCCCGACTCCTTCACTGGATGGGGAAATACACAAGAAATGTGAGTTTGAATGCTTCACTTTATCCTCTTCAGTCTGTGTGATGTTTATTCCCCGCTCGTCAACAGGGTCAGAACAGAACATTCTCTCTACCTCTCTCGGAATCCGCACCCCGCCCCCAGAGGGACCTGACGTCCACATGGAGGTCATACTCGCAGCTCTGCAGTCCCAAACCAGGGATGTGTCTCTTGGTCCTGCTTCTGCCCCGGGATGGGGGCAATGGGGGTACCCAGCGGGGTTTCGAACAGGTCAAAGCTGGGCTGAGCTGCTTGCGGCCAGCTTCCAGGCCGTTTTCTCTAGGCCAGCAACTCTGGGCAGGGGTGACACCTCTGCTGAGCACCAACCGAGGGCACAGGTCTCCTTACCCACTCTGACCTCACAGACCATTAACGTGGCCCTGCCCACAGGGGCCACTGAAACGTGCTGTGACCGCTGACGATGCATAATTAGGATATTCTCCCCCTACTAGCTACACTGGCAAAGGAATACCCAGGTGGGGCTCAGTAACCTCCATGGGCGGAAGACATGAGGGGCAGGGAACAGAGGTTACCAGGGCTTTGGAGGGTGGCGGTTCAGGCCTTGAGGACAGACCATCAGACTGTGAGCGGGCCTGCGGGTGGGGGCCGGGTTCAGGAAGGCAGCCCCCTGTCTCCACGCCAGCTCCCTGTCTCCCACCCTTTGCCTTTTGCACAGCCAGCTTAAGACTAGGTTTCTGTTTCCAAGGCGGGGAGGGAAGCTCTTCCCCACACAATCCTCCCTCAAGTCCTCAGGGACGCCTGAGCTGGTTGGGAAGCTGGAAGCTGGCAGAGAAGAGCAAGGGAATCTATGAAAGAAAGCAAAGGAAGGGAGTCAGGTGTCCGCTGGAAGAGAAGCCCAGCAAGGGAGGCAGTGGCAGAAGGCTGCACAAGAGGCAGGAGCTCGCACACCCAGCGGCCCACTCCTTTCCAGGCATACACCCGCCCTGAGCAGCTGGCAGACGGGAAGAGTCTGGAAGGGCTGCCAGCAGTCCTGGAGCACCCAGGGCACTGTGGAGACTGGAAGGGCAGAGGAGATTAAGGCAGCCAGTTTGGGTACATCTGGGGACAGTGTGGTCTTGCAAAGAAGGACAAAAGTCCCTCCTCTCCAACCCTTCATTGTTCCTGAGTCCTCAGTCAACAGAGAAAAAAATCAAGAAAATATACATCCCCAGCAGAGGTGAACTTCAGGGCTGGAAGGAAGCTCAAGCTGATACCTGTCACAAGGCCTCCTCTAAATTCCATCCTCTGAATGCTCCCAGCCGGCCTGGTTCAGGCCACCTGGATCTCCTGCCTGCAAGTGGGCCATAGCCTTGTCTTCTAACCCATAAGCATGTCCCTCCTTGGTTGAAGCCCCCCATTGGGTCCCAGCTGCCTGCAGGGAAGACCCAGACTCCTGCGTGTGGCCTGACCCTGTTTCCCCAGGTGCAACTCCTCCCACCACGTTCCCCCAACCACGCCAGAGCCCAGCCACGTGAAGGATACCCAATTCCCTGGAAGGCCCATGCCCATCACAGCCCTCAGCCTTGGCACAGCTGGGCACTCTGCTCGTGACGCCTCCCTCACCTGCCAGTGAATTCCTGCTCACTGTGCACCACCTCCTCCGGGAAGCCTCCCCTGATTCCCCAGCAGACCACACCCGCAGCCTTGCTTGTGTAGTTAATACTCACATCAACACTGGCTGAGGCTTATGATCCACCTACCTCGGTCCAAGAACTGTCCCACTCACAACACTGCAGACCCTCCAGCCTGTAGTCCCTGGGCCGTGTCCTCAGGGAAGGACAGTGGCAGTGAACTTGAGGTGCTCTGCTTGTGAGCAGCTGTGGGGCCACAGGGGTTCAGGGTGAGTCTGTCCCCCTCCCTGCCAGGCCAGGCAGCAGGGAAAACGCCAGCCAGTGAGTCAGAGACCCGGGGGTCCTTCCCAGCTCAGCAGTAGCAGCTTCTGGGTCCCGCACCCTGTGTAAACATCTTCACCTCTCAGAGCCTCACTTCCCTCATCTACAAAATGGATAAGCAGCTCTACCTGTCAGATCACAAGAACTCTGCCCTGCAGCTCACTACACAAAAACGGTCCATCAGTGATTCTCCAAACCTTGCACCCCTACTTCTCTTCCCGTCATACATCTACGAGCAGGGGTGGAGGGGAGTGCCGTCACTATTTCACCAACAAAATTACCTCTTACTGGAGCATTTAGCATGTGCCACATATTGATGTATTAGACACATCTTGGAAGTCCAACAAGGTCATAAAGACCCTACTATCTTGGAGGGAAATGAGCACCGGGGGTCCTCATTTTTGAGGACCCTCTCTGTCTGGGTGTTACATCCCAACACCCAGACAGAGAGGGCCAGGCTGGGGTGGAAGCCCAGGGCTCAAGAGGATGCCGTTGGTGATGGGGCTGGAGTAGGAGCTGGGACTGGTCTACTGGGGACACCGCATATCCCTCTTGGCTCTGGCCCCTTCCCAGCCCTCCCCACCTACCACCCACCCACCTGGCTACAGAAGGAAGTGTCCCGGAGTAGGAGTACCTGGGAGCTGTCACCCATTCTGCTGTCCTCTGTATGAGATAAATGCCTGTCGGCAGGAAGGGCAAAACAGCTCCATCCCTGTTGCCTGGCGACCTGAGCCAAACACATCATCAGAAGGGATGAACCAAAGCACCCCTAGGGCACAGTAGGTAAGGCTGGGCCCAGGTAGGTGGGCCTAGAATGTTGGCCAACAGAAGAGGTGGCAGACTGGAGAGGACCCTGCACTGGAGCCCAGGGCAGTTCCAGGGGAAACAGTTGGCAGAGGCCCTGATCCCACGCATTCATCCCTGCAGCCCCTCTGACCCGTGCCGTGCCCAGGCTGGGAGTGTTACTGGCTTGGCGTCATACTATAAGCTGGTGCTGAATTATAGAACCACTTAGAGCTCCACTGGCCCTAGTGATCACCAAGTCCACTAGCCTCCAGGGACATATCGAGAAAGTGAAAGGTGGGCTGGGGCTAATCCAACCACACAGCCAGCTGGTGGCAGACCCTAGACAGAATCAGGGTCTCCAGGGCCCTGATATCTCCAGGCCTGGAGGGAGAATGAGGCTCTACCCCCAGAGCAGGTAGGAACCAGCTTCTCAGTGTGACTCGTTCTTCCCTTCTGAGTAATGAGTTCTCAGCTAGAACCTGGCCGAGCCAGCCTCTGTGACCTGCCCTCACCTCATCTCCAGCCACAGGGGGAAATGGGTGAGCCAGTCATCCCAGTACTGGAAACCCCTTTCTCGAGGGAAACCCCACTAAAGCAACAAGCCCATCCCCCAACTGCCCAGACCCTGGAGGAAAGCTGTGGTCTCCAGCACAGAGCGAATCCAAAAGAAGTCTTCCTCCCTCGCCGGTCCTGCTGGGGCTCCAGGCTGCCACTCTTTTAATGCATTTTATAGAGGTATAACCTTTACTGTAAAGGTTCCATTCTGCCCTCAGGGGTGAGGTATCATCTGCTTTCTCCTGAACCCTGGTCTGTCCATTGGGTATGTCACCCCCCAGGGAACAGGTGGCACCTGGCTGAGTCACTCAGGCTCCCACCGGCCTTGTTACCAAGAGACCAGGATAAATATGCTTTTCTACTGAAAATAAATCATTTTACTAAAATGATAACATATTCACAGTAGTGAAAATTTACTTTTTAAAAAAGATCCCACTTAGTTCAGGGCCAAAGTTACCGAAATAAAAAAGGGAATTGGAAATTTCAAGTTCAGTAAAGAAGCTCTCTTAGGAGTCCTCAGGCGTTAGGAATCTGCATCCTTTCCTGCCCTGTTCCAGGAAGCAGAGACTGGCTTCCTCATCATCGCGGTCCCCTCAGGGCTTAAGTGCCCAGCCCTGCCTGCAGCCCCATTTCCCGGCAGCCTGTCTTTTGAGCTCTCACAAAAGCTGCCCATCTCAGGGTGCGTCAGGTACTTCTCCCTGGCAACCTCCCCCATCTTCTCTGTGGTGAGAAACAGAAAAGGATGACAGACAGATACACAGACAGACAGTGGAGGAAATGCCCAGCACAGCAGTCCACCCCCAATGATATGAATTTTGCTGTTCCACCTAACCGTTCCTCACCCTCCCCAATGGGTCTGTCCACCAGTTTCTCTAAATGATTTACGCTGAGACCAGAAAGCCCTGTGCATTCAAAGGCTCATTCATTCTGCAACAGTGGAAGAACGGTTGGGGAGGACAGGAAAACTTTGCAGCCTGGATGGGACACAGATGGTACCACCCTCAGGCCTGCCCTGGGCGAGCTTGCAATGTCAAGGCAACACCTATAAGGATAAATATTCATGGGCTGATTTTAGGGATTTAATAAGTAACAAAAGGACAATGAGGTTATTTTGTTATATTTTAATGGTATTCATTATAATTTGGAGGCTGCAAGTGATAATGATAATCAGACCATGCAAACGATGGTAATTACTGTTACACCTGCACCACCAGAACGTGTTCTCACAGTTTCTTTTTTGTCTTCTGGCGAGTTCTCGAGCATCTAACATCAGCACTGAGGGTGCCACTTTTCTCCTATACCAAGTACAGGTTAATTCTCATCTTGGTGTGTGTCTGTCTGACCTCACACCCAGTTCTTTAAACAAATAAAGCAAAGGTTCTGGGCCTGCACCTGACATCCAAGGCTCCCTCTCTCATTCCAGCCACTGAGGCAGGGAGAAAAATTGGGAAGAGAGAAAGCAGGACCAAGAAGGTAGGCACAGAGCCACTGGGTGATTCACTTCAGATCTCAAAGTGAGCTCTGCCGGGTCTGGATGTGTCCCTTCCACCCCACCTCTGGTGGTCTTGCTGCTTCTCAAAGTTCTGCAGAGATGGTTGGGGATGGGGGTGCCCTGAGAAATTCAGCTTCCGTGAGATGAACGGTGAGATGGGCATGACCAAGGCTAAATAAGCCGATCCTCTCTGAAGGACTCTGTAAGTGTTGCAGATAAAAATCCTCTGGCTTGAGAAAGCGGCAGGTGTCAGGATGAAGAATCCTATTCCAAAGCGGCCTTGACTCCTGTCGCTTTCAATCTACTGATGGGCCATCAGCAAATCCCACACAGCAAAGATCTCTCATCATTTTCAAGTGAGATATTTAATGAGCACAAAACTCCTGCAGGCGGAGAGGGGGGAAGGATGACTAAGATGACTAGTCACCTTAAGGTGCTGAAATTTGCCCTTAAGGGGCTTAAAATTCAGTTAGGGTTTTTGTACCTAAAAGAAGTTAATAAGCATTTTAAAATCCCGAGGAACCAAGACAACAGAGGTCTTGGGGCAGCATGTGATTGTTTCTAAAAATGTTCAGAAAAAAACAAAGCCCCACCATGGTGAGTGCCCAGCTAGGCTGGGCACAGCAGGGCCAGCAGATCTGGGAGGAGTCAGCTTCTGGGATGGGCTTCAGGCACAACCACCAAGCCAGCGGTGGGCTCCCTGTGGTGCTGTAGCAGTGTGGGTGGCGGGGAGGCAGGGGTCAGGCAGGGCCCTCCTGGCAGTGAGGACGGGGATGAAAGTGGAGGGGCAGCCCCTTCCCTCCCAGCAGTTGCTACTTGTCCCCACCCCACGCACTTCCTCAATGCCGGAGGGAGAAGAGCAGGCAAAACTCCCTGGAGAGGGTGGGGGCCCCTTGCAAGACCTACTCCCTGCTCTCGGCCCGAAGAAGGAGGACCAGCATGCTGCCTAGAGAAGCGTCTCCCCCTCCGAAGCCTTTAGAAGGCGCCTCTGGCACCTGCCCCCAAAGGTGGGTAGGGCGCCCTGCTACGTGCTTCCACGGCAGCTGTTCCTCCCTCGTCACGGCCCTCGCAGACCTTTACTGTAATTATATCCGCAGATGTCTGTGCTCCCAGTGGACTATAAGTTCCACGAGGCAGGGATACACTCAAAGATCTGACTGAATGAATAAATGGATGCTGGGAGGAGGAAGTGAGAGGCGGATGGGGGAGGAAGAGAGGGATGGTTGAACAAATGAGAAAACCACCAAAGCTGCCTGCAGGGTCACTATGCTGCATGAGACCAGGGATGCCACTCACATCGTGCTCGGCATGGATGGCACCTCCAGCAACACAACTGCCAGGGGAGGACAGGAAGGTGGCTGGTCACAGGGAGAAGCTGGCCTACTGGCCTCAGCCTGGGGAAGGAGACCAAACTTGTGTCCATCAGTCTTCCTGCTCCGGCTGGAGGAGTCTCAGGGAAGGGAGGTGAGCAGAGGCCAGAGTGCAGCAGACACAGCCCACTTCCCCCTCCCTGCCACACACACTTGGAGAAGCCCTGCATGAAGCTGGAGCCCCCCAGAACGCCACCAGAACTCAGGAGGAGGGCTGTGTCCCCCAGGTCGAGCTCCTTCCTCAGATATCTGCTCATGCCTGCCTTCTCTGGATGCCACCAAGTGCCCAAGTCGGGACTGGTGTGCATCACCCCCTCTTTCACCCTCCACTGCCATCAGCACAAGGGCACGGCCAGCAGGCCCAGAGAGCCATCTGAGCCCCAGCAGGATTGCACAGCCTCCACACTGCAAGGAAACCCTTCATCCTGGGTCCACAGCAACCTCTCCACAATCCCTCCCCCTGCCAGGCTGATACTGGCCAGCCTGTATTCCATGCTCCACAGTAAGGCAATCATTCTGCTGCTATGAGGGGGTACTCTCTCATGGGCTAGAGGTATTCTATCCAGATTGGCTCCTCAAGGCTTCCCACCCAAACTAGGTCCCTGGAATCTCTGAAGGCCCAATGCCCCTGGGATTATCTGGTCCTGGGCACCCTCCTCATCACTGGGCTCCAGGCCAGGCACTCCCCTCTGGGATCCAGCTGTCCTCGCCCACTGGCCTAGAGAGATGCTACCAGTAAGCCAGGCACAGGAAACAAGAGAAGGCCAGCTCCTTCCCCTGGCCCCTTTTCCAGGGGACTCAGCTCATATAGGCCAGCCCATGCTGTTCTAGAAGTCCCTGTTGTGCTCAGCTGACTCAAGTTCCCTGAGCACAGAAGGGGAGGTACCTCCAAGGTCACACAAGGAGGGAGACCCAGGGTGGAGGTGATGGCCAGAATTCAGTGGGAATTCAGAATTCCCTCCACCACACAGGCTGTAGAGGATGCGGGCACAAAGGACCAACACATGTAAAAGTGCATGCAGGCAAGATGGAGGCCATGGCTGCAGTGGCAATTCCTCTGTCCCACCAGGCTCAGAGATGCACATGTCTCCTGCCTAACTCAGGGACCCCAAAAGCTCTGTAAAATTGAAGGTAAACAACCGACTAATGACACAACAAAGTGGGAGGAGGCTTTTCAGGGTCCTAGGGCTCCCTGCCAGAAGGGACCAGAGTGGCTAATAGCCAATGGCACTGATGGCAGTGCCTTTTCCCCTAATGACCATGTTCAAAGGGCCCAGAAAGCATACTCCCAACCAACTAGCCCAGTATCTCCAACAGGTCACCCAACCCAGCCACAAGCCTGGCCAGAGTATGGCAACCCTAACCCCCTATGAGGAAAGCTCCCCAATTCTTGGCTTCCCCAATTCAAGGTCACCTTATTTCCCAATGGCATGTTAGTGACCGGGAACAGGAGATGTGGTTCCAGTCCCAGAAGGGTTAACAAATCACAATAGGACTCTGGGTTGACACCCCATCCCTGGGGCTGGAACTTCCCATATAAACATGCTAGAAAGGTGGGGGCTCACTCTCTGAGGACTTCAGGTCTCATTTCTGTGATTTTAGGGGCAAAGGGGGTTTGCAGGGCTCAGTCGGGGCCCCAGCCCATCAGAGATTCCGTGGGAGCCCAAAGTTTTACCTCAAACACACCATTCTCCTCATCAAACCCCTGGTCCTTTGCTGAAGCATGTTCAGACTTGGAATAAACAAGTGTTTGTTGGGAACCTCCCATGGTCCAGGCCCTTTGGGAGACACTGAGGAAACATGAAGGGGTAAGAGAACTGCCCTTAGGCAACCATCTTACAGAGACAGAAACTAAGGCTCAGAGAGGCTTTGAAATCTGCTCAAAGGAACACAGCTAAGAATTCAACTCCCAGGGTTCTAGGCCCGCTAAGAGTAGCACTGGGATGTGAAGGCCACCCCCACCCCCCAAATCCCTTTAGGCACAAGGAAAAGTTAGTTTTGTGAAACTGGAATCTACTAAGATTAGAAACTCAGGGTCCAGGACACAGGGCTGGCTGCCTGAGTTGATTTTGTTCTGAAACGCCCAGCCTGGCCCCAAAACCCATGTCAGAACTCTACCACCTTTTGACACCCTTCTCTGAGCTGTAATGAGCAGCAGCAGCAGGCAGGTGTGTGACCTCCACAATCCACAGGCACACACATCACAGCAGCACTGCTCTCGGAGCCCACCAGGTCCTCCCAAGGTTGTGTGTGTCTTGGCCCCCTGTATAGACAGGCACCAAGCCAGGTGAACGGGACTGGTCTGTAGAGCTAGAGCTGCTGGTCCTGCTCCCAGAGACGGCCTTCTCCCACAGCAGAGCTGGTCAGGGCCCAGCTGGTCTCCCTGCAGCCCCAGGTGAGAGGCCTCTGGAGGGATGCTCTGAAAACCACTCCTTCCTACAAGTGTCAGAGGGTCCATGCTCCTCAACCTGGTCTTCCCACCTCGGGACTAACCTGGATTTCAGAGATGCTTTCCCTGGGGAGGCTGCTGGGCAGTACGTAAGCCATTTGTCTCCCCCTCTCCCCGGCCCCTGGCTCGCTGCCACAGTGACCTCCCCTCCCCCAAGAAGGGCGGTGAGCTGGGAGGTGGGAAGAATCCGCCGCCAACGCTCTCGGGAGGGGTGCTGGGAAGCCAGGCAGGGCGTGTCGCCTGGTCCTTTCTCTGCCCAGCCCCGGGCGTCACGGCTCTTGGTGTGAGGCGCCCCGTACCATCCCCCAAATCTGCCTCGCACTGGGGAACCCTTGCTGTCATCGCCCAGATCCCTGAGCCCCACAGGGGCTAATACACACTGGCGAAGGGCAGCGGGTCTAGAACCTTCTGTGCCCAGTCGGACGTAAGCCAGGGGAGGTAGGCGCCCTGTTCCCCCACGACCTGCACCCGCTCTTTTCAGAGGAGACATCTGTGGGTCTCCCCCCGCGCCCGCGGCCGTCTGCCCTGGGGTCTGGACGTGCCCGTAATTACGGCTCCGGGCAGGGGCCCCAGGGAACCCCTCCGGTGCCGCGGGGTGGGGAGCGGCCAGACGCCAGTCCCGTCTCGTTCTCCAAAGAGGGGCGCCGTCCTCCCCGCGACCCTCGCCGGCGCCCCGCCACCTGCGCGGTCGCCCGCAGCCGGTGCCGCAGTGCGAGCGATCCAGCGAGCCCGGAGCCTTCACGCCTTGGCCGGCGCCGCTGAGCGAGCCGCCGCCCTCCGGCCTCCCCGCCGCGCCGCACCTGCACCCGCACCCCGAGCCCCCACCCCAGATCCCACCCTCACCCCCACCTCCGGCCCCAGCGTCTCCTCGGCCCTTACCCTTGGGCCCTCCCCTGCCCGGCCCCGCCCGAGCCGGCCCCGACCTCTCATCCCCAAACCTCCCCTCTGCCCAGGCACCGAGGGGCCTTTTCGAGCCGAGGCCGGGGTCCCAATCGGGTGGATGATTTGGCGGGGGTTCGACTCGACACCAAGCCAAGAGAATAAACGGGGTACTTACCACTCTGCTCCCCCAAGAACACCAACTTGAATTTTCTCAGTGGGTTCCCAAAATCACCCCCTGCGGACATGGTGCTGGCAGCCTGGGCTGGGAGAGGAGGAGGAGGAGGAGAAGCGAAGGAGCAGGGAGGGGAGAGGAGGAGGGCGAGGGGAGGCGGCCGGCGGTGCGGGAGCCGGAGGGGGAAGGGCTGGCTGCGCGCGTCCCTGACTCCCCAGCTGCGTCCCGGCCCCGGCCTGCGGCTGCGTGTCCGGCAGCGGAGAAGGAGGAGGAGAAAGAAGAGGAGGAGGAAGGCTGGGGCTGGGCTGCCGCGGGCGGCGCTTGATGCGGTGCGAGGGGCGCGCTCTGGACGCCCGAGGCGCGGCGCGAACAGCGAGGCGCGGGCTGAGCGGGGCGCAGGGACTGCGCGCAGGGCGGAGGAGCGCTCTCCCAAGCCGCACTGGTCGGCCCCCCTCCCGCCTCCCTTCTCCGCCCGCGCCTGCGCTCTGCGCGCTCCCCAGCCTCTGATGTCATTCGGGGCCTGCGGGGCTGGGGGGCGCCAGTCCACCCACCCGGAGCCCGCACCCGCGGGGGAGAGACCCGCCTCGCCGTGCCTCAGAGAGACCCCCGAATCGGGCCCTGTCTCACTGCCCCTCTACGTCTGTCTTCCCCGCTCTACCCCTCCTTTGAATCCAGAAAATGACGTGAAATTATCAGGGGATATTCGTTTCTGGTCTTTAAACCTAGATGCTAGTCCCTTCCTCCACCTCCTGCAACACCAATGCACACTCAACCTGGCCATCCTAGAGGGTGGAAAGGAAAGGAGTGGGGGATGAGCCAGGGTGTGGTGGACCGTGTGTGTTCAGACAGGCTCTACTGTCATCTTGTGCGTCTCTTGCCCTCCCTACCCTCTCTAGACCCAGATCCCTCCTCTTGGGCACAATCTGTGAGGTCATAGGTGTCCCCACAGACATGCCCATCGAGAGAGGAAGCACCAGAAAAAGGCGTACCTTCCTCAAACCAACCGCTCCTAAGGATCATTTTATCCTAAACCTAATGCCCCGTGGGAGAGAAGGAGCAATGAGGCCCTGAATGTCAGCACCTTCATCTCCAGAACGGTGCCCTGGATCCCTGGACCCTGGGGCCACCACGTTGACAATGCAGCTCCTTGCCCTGGCAATTAGGTGTATCTGGACAATGAGCTCCTGGAGCACAGGAGGGAGACCTTCCATTTGCCTCTGTATTCATCCGACCTTTTAAGGCACACAGAGTAAGTTGTGAGTGGGTGAGAACAAGGAGCAGGTGCCAGGTGTGAGAAGCACACCCAACCCAGTCCTAGCATTCTGGCTAATGCTAGCTTTGAGGTTTCGCAAAGCTGCCTCTACTGTGCTGCCACCACGTGGTCTATGCTTTTAGGACTCTTCAATGAACATTTATTTGGGATTATAACCCAAATGTTTAGGAACAAGTTGCATGTGTGTGTGTGTGTATTTCATACAGAGAGAAAAGTGAGAAGCAACCTTCATCTCTGGAGATTTCCAGGGGACATTTGTTGCCCTCTTTTTGACTTACATGGCTTGCTTGGGATGTCTCCCTGTCTGGCTCCATGGTTTGTTTACTTAGAGTCTCTCTTTCTCTCATTGCTTATTAAAAACCAGAGAGTGAGTTCCATGAAATCAGCAGTTGAGTCTCCACTACTGAATCCCAAGGACCTAGCTCAGAGCTTAGGAAATAGTTGTTGAATGTTTGAATGAATGTCTAGAACCCAAATCAGAACAACTCTTCCACTTATTGAAGAGATTGTCTTTTCCCCATTGTATATTTTTGCCTCGTTTCTCATATGTTAATTGACCATAAGTGTGTGGATTTATTTCTGGGCTCTATATTCTGTTCCATTGACCTGTGTGTCTGATTTTTGTGCCAGTGCCATACTGTTTTGATTACTGTGGCTTTGTAATATAGTCTGAAGCCAGGGAGCATGATTCCTCCAGCTCTGTACTTCTTTCTCAAGATTTTTTTGGCTATTCGGGGTCCTTTGTGTTTCCATACAAAATTTGAAATTATTTGTTCTGGTTCTGTGAAAAATGCCATTGGTATTTTGGTAGGGATTGCATTGAATATGTAGATTGACTTGGATAGTATGGTCATTTAACAGTATTAATTCTTCTAATGCAAGAACATGGTATATCTTTCCATCTGTTTCCATCATGTTCAATTTCTTTAATCAGTGTCTTAGAGTTTTCTGAGTACAGGTCTTTAACCTCCTTAGGTAGGTTTATTCGTGGGTATTTTATTCTTTTTGATGTGATGGTAAATGGGATTGTTTCCTTAATTTCTCTGTTTGATAGTTCGTGGTTAGTGTATAGAAATGCAATAGATTTCCGTATATTAATTTTGTATCCTACAACTTTACCAAATTTATTGATGAGCTCTAGTAGTTTTCTGGTGGCATCTTTAGGATTTTCTATGGATAGTATCATTTCATCTGCAAACAGTGACAGTTTTACTTCTTTCTTTCCAATTTGGATTCCTTTTATATCTTTTTCTTCTCTGATTGCTGTGGCTATGACTTCAAAAACAATGCTGAATAAAAAAGACGAGAGTGGACATTGTTGTCTTGTTCTTTTCAATAAATGGCACTAGGAATACTGAACAGCTATGTGTAAAAGAATGAAGTTAGAACATTCTCTAACACCATATACAAAAATAGACTCAAAATGGATTAAAGACCTAAATGTAAAACCAGGTACTATAAGACTCTTAGAGGAAAACATAGGCAGAACACTCTTTGACATAAATTGCAGAAATGTTTTTCTTTGGATCCATCTCCTAAAGCAAAGTTAACAAAAGCAAACATAAACAAATGGGACCTAGTTAAACTTAAAAGCTTTTGCACAGCAAAAGAAACCATTGACAAAATGAAAGGACAACCTACTAAATGGGAGAAGATGTCTGCAAATGATATGACTGATAAGGGGTTAGTCTTCAATGTATTTAAAGAGCTCATACAACTCAATATCCAAAAAACAAAACAACCCAATTAAAAAATGGGCAGAAAAACTGAATAGACATTTTTCCAAAGAGGAAATGCAGATGGCCAACAGGCTCATGAAAAGGTGCTCAGTATTACTAATCATCAGGAAAATGCAAATCAAAACCACAATGAAAACCACAATCAAAACCTCACACCTGTCAGAATGTCTATAATTCTGTCACACCTGTCAGAATGTCTATAATCACACCTGTCAGAATGTCTATAATGTCCTCACACCTGTCAGAATGTCTATAATCAAAAAGACCAAAGATAACAAATGTTGACAAGGATGTGGAGAAAAGGGAACCCTTGTACACTGTTGGTGGGAATGTAAAGTGGTGCAGCCACTGTGGAAAACAGTATGGAGGTTCCTCAAAAAACTCAAAATAGAACTGCCAGATGATCCAGCAATTCCACTCCTGGTTATATATCCAAAAAATAATAATTCAAAAAGATATATGCACCCCAATGTTCATAGGAGCATTATTTACAATTGGAAGCAACCTAAGTGTTCATCAACAGATAAAGACAAAGAAGATGTGGTGTATTTATATATATATATATATATATATATATATATATATATATATATATATATATGTGGAATACTACTCAGCCATAAAAAAGAATGGAATTTTGCTGTGTGCAGCAACATGGATGAACTTGGAGGGCATTATGCTAAGTGAAATATGTCAGACAGAAAGATAAATACTGTATAATATTACATGTGGCAACTAAAAACTAAAACAAACTAGTAAATAGAGCAAAAAAGAAGTAGACTCACAGATACAGAGAACAAACTGTGGTTACCAGTGGGGAGAGGGAAGGGGAAGGGGCAATATAGGGGTAGGAGAAAGAAAAAGGTTATTATGGGACTATATGAAATCATATGTGTGACACTTTTGAAAACTGTAAAGCACTGTAGGATTTAAAGAATCTTTCATTCAATAGAAAATTTTCTAAATAAAAATAAATTTAAAAACTAAAAAATTCATCCTTTTCCCACTGGAAAAAAACAAACAAACAACTGTTCCACTCCTCAGAATGGCCTTTGGTTTGGAGCCCCATAGACTGTAGGGCATCACCCTGGGATATCTCCCCTATGATGCCTGGCATCAGGCACAGGGCCACCTTTCAAACTCCCACCCCACTTCTGCTCTGGGGTTTTGCTCTCTCAGGAGGCTGCATCCAGCATGGGGCTGAAGGATGCCCTAGAAGGAGACAAGCCTCCCAAGCCGCAGCCCTTCCTGCCTCTATGAGTGGTCCCTCCATGGGAGGGGCAGGGGAGGCACCCAGCGGGGCACCCTTCCTCCCACCCACACCTTTTCGTACATCTGGTGCTGTCTTCCCACACACTCTTGTCACATCCTGAGGAAATCATCTGTGGCAAGACAAAGTGCGACAGAAATTGTACCATCTTATAGGTAAGCCTGGGCAAGTCCTGTGCCTTCCCTGACCATCTGGTCCATACGTGAGGCAGTGGGGCTGTACGGGAGGGAGGGGTGGGGCACGGGCCCCTCTGGGCACCTCTAAGCCTCTGAGTCAGCTTACGTGCTTACCAGCTGACTGTGGGCCAGAATGCCTTGTGGGACTCTGTCCAACACTTCCAGTTCAAATGACAAAAGCCCGACTCCAGCTACTTAGGTACGGTGACGTGGGCTGGCTCAGGTAGCAGGAGCAGACAGTGGCATTGCTCACAGAATGTGGTCATCGGGCTATGGGATCAGAGTTGGCTCCACATCCCTCTCCTTCCCCATCTTTTGTAATTGCTCATCTCTCCTTATTTGGGGTCTTGTCCTTAACCTGCCCTAGAGCAGACAGGCTTTATCCAGGTGGGGAAAACAAAATGTGAAATGTGGCCACTGTGACACTCAGTTTGGCAATCCTACTGGAACAAGTTTCTTCCACATGGCATCCTTGTGTTCCATTTTTGAAAATTATGTAAAGCTTCCTATTGAGGCTAACGATGTATATATAAGTTGTAAAGAAAACCTGTCATTAGGAATGCCCATTTACCCTCCACCCAGCTGGAGCAATCAAACATCACAAAATTCTGAGGCATCTGTTGTTTCCCTCCACTGCACCCCTGCCGCTCCCTCCCTCCCCAACGCAGAAATGCAGAACCCCAGCTGCCTTTTCTTTGAGTTTATCACATTTGGATGTGTCCTTCAACAATACCTCCTTTTGTTTGCATCTTTTGAACTTTATCTAAGGTATCAAATGACGTGTTTTTCTCCTATGACTTACATTTTTCTTACGTCATGTTCCTAAGATTCATCTGTTGATGCGTATAACAGCAGTCCTTTCATTTTCACTGCGATTTTGTATTCCATTTTTTGCTCCAATTTTAAAATCATTTTCAGTAAAATGTGTCCAGTTTAAAAATGTAAAATACTTTTAGATTCACAATGATAACATCTTACATAGCCATAGTACATTAGTAAAACCAGGAAATTAACACTGGAAAATGTACCCAGTTTTCCTTCTGCTACTACAAATACTGCTGTTGTGAACATTCTTTATGTGCCTCCTGATACACCTGTGAGAAGTTTTTGCAAGCTGTGTTTTGAGTAAATAAACTGAGGTATAGAATTAAGTATATGTTTAATCTTATGCCAAACTGTTTACCAACAATAGTCCTCAGCTCATATAGCTCTACACCTTCACTTATAGTTTTCATTTTCTTCAAGAGAGTCTTGACTCTTCTCAGCTCTTTGCTATTATATGCACTTTTAAAAAACTTTTTAGAAATTTGAAGTATAGTTGATTTACAGTGTTTCAGGTGCATAGCAAAGTGATTCATTTATACATATTATTATATGCATTTTTAATTAAACTTTTTATTTTGATATCATTATAGATTTACAAGTAATTGTAAGAAATAAGACAGATCCTGTGCATCATTTATCCAGAATCCCTCAGTGGTAACGTCTTGCAAAACTATAGTACCATATCACAACCAAGATACTGACAGGTGCAGAACATTTCCATCCCCACAAGGGTCCCTCATGAGGTCCTTTTATAGGGACACCCTCTTCCTCCTGCCCCACCCCTTTCCTAATCTCTGGCAACCACTAAACTGTTCGTTGTCTCAATAATTTTGTCATTTTAAGAATGTTATATAAATGAAATTATACAGTATGTAACATTTTGGGATAGGTGTTTTTCACCTGGCATACTTCTGTGGCAATTCACCCAGGCTTTGTGTATCAGTAGTTGGCTCCCTTTTACTGCTGACCAGTATTCCATAGTAGGGATTACCACAGTTTGTTTACCATTCACCCATGGAAGGGCATATGGGTTATTTCCAGTTTGGGGCCATTACAAATAAAGCTGCTATGAACATTCATGTACAGGTTGGTTGGTTTGTTTGTTTTCATGTACAGGTTTTTGTGTGAACATAAGTTTTTATTTCTCTGGGATAAATACCAAGGGGTGCAATTGCTGGGTCATATGGTAGCTGCATGTTTAGTTTTTTTTCTTTTAAAGGAATAGCCGAACTCTTTTCCAGTTGGTACCACTTTACATTCCTACCAACATCGCATGAGGGATCCGGTCTCTCCACATCCGCACCAGCATATGGTTTTGTCACTATTTTTTGAGCCATTCTGTGAAGTGTGTAGAGATATCTCACTGTGGTTTTAATCTGTTTTTCTCTAATGGCTAATAACGTTGAACATCTTTTCATGTGCTTATTTGCTATCTGTATATCCTCTGAAATATCTGTTCATGGCTTTTGTCCATTTTTTAATTAGATTGTTTGCTGTTTTACTGTTGCATTTTGAGAGTTCTCTATATATTCTAGGTATTAGTCCTCTGTCAGATATGTGGTCAGCAAATATTTTTCTCCCAGTCTGCAGCTTATGTTTTCATCCTCTTAACAGGGTTTTTTGCAGAGTAAAAAAAAGTTTTCAATTTTGATGAAGCCCACCTTACTGATTTTTTTCTTTTAAGAATTGTGCTTTTGCTGTCATGACTAAGCCCTAAGTCTCAAAGATTTTCTATGTTTTTTCCTAAAAGGTTAAAAATAGGTTTATGTTTTACATTTCAGTTCATGATTCACTTTGAGTTAAATTTGTATGAGCTATGAGAGTTAGGTTGGTGGCTTATTTTGGGTTTTTTGGTCTATGGATGTCCAGCTGCTTCAGCACCACTGTTCTTCCTCTAGTGAATTATTTTCGGCCGTTTGTCAAAGATCAGTTGGGCCTTGTTACTGTTGGGGAGGGGGTGAACATCCGGTCTCCCCACATGGTCTTCGCTGACACTACAGGTGGGAGTCACTGCCCACCGCCCCCCACCCCATACTGCCCAGTGGGGACAACAGGCCCAGCTCCCATCTTGGCCTTCTCTGATGCCCCCATCCCAGCTGAAGGATTGGGGCACCTCGATCTAGCTTAGAGATGGTAGAATTCTATACTCACCGCTTGGACTTTACTGGGGTAGGTAGGTGGCAGTGGGGGGACCTCACAGTTTTTCTGCAGTGTTTGACTAAAAGTTTTCTGTCTTACTAAGCTGCCCCTTTCCTGCTCCATTGACTAGAGAGAGCAAGCTTTGGTTGGGGCTTTATTTTTGTCTGTGCTCAGTGGTGTGTTTTAGTCACTAGCTTCTTCAGCTCCAAGTTCAGGACATAAGAGGTAAAAGGAAAACCCAGGGAACTCATCACCGTGTCATTCCTCAGGCCCTAAGGTCCAAAGGTGGTCTGCCTTCTTCTCTCCACCTTTTAGAGTTTTCTTATGTTTGTTTTGTACATAATATCTAGAGTATTCAATTGTATTTAGCAGGAGGAATAGGGAAAAGTTTGCTCCACCTTTCTACCTACATATTTTAATGTAAACTTTTATTGAAATGTATCATGCATGCCTAAAAGTCAACAAATCACAAGTGTACAGCTTAATGAATTTTTGCAGGGTGAACATATCTATCTAACCACCACTCAGATCAAGAACAGGAATATTTTATATAATATATATATATATATATATATATATATATGTATAACTGAATCACTTTTCTGTACACTTCAAACTAACATAACATTATAAATTAACTATACTTCAATTAAAAAAAAAAAAGAAGAGGAATATTGCCAGCATCCCAGAAGTCTCCGTCATGCCCCTTCCCAGGTATTGCTCTATTCCCACAAAGGAAAGAACTATTCAGATATTTCAGTAAAGACCGGTTTTGCCCATATTTAAACTTTGTATAAGTGGAGTCAAACAATACGTACTCTTTTTTTAATATTTATTTATTATTTATTTATTTATTTTGGCTGTGCTGGGTCTTAGTTGCAGCACGCGAGATCTTCATTGCAGCAATGTGGGATCTTTATTTGCAGCATGTGGACTCTTAGTTGTGGCATGCATGTGGGATCTAGCTCCCTGAGCAGGGATTGAACCTGGGCCCCCTGCATTGGGAGCGTGGAGTCTTACCCACTGGACCACCAGAGAAGTCCCAAACAATATGTACTCTTGCATCTCTGGCTTCTTTCATTAAATATTGGGTTTGTGAGAGTCACCCATGGTGTTGCATGTAGTAGTAGTTGATCCATTTTTGAGGTTGTATAGTGTTCCACAGTGTGAATATATCAGTTTATTTATCCATCTATTGTAGAGGGACATTTCAGTTGTTTCCAGTGCTTGGTTATTACAAATATTGCTGTTATGAAAATTCTTAGATGTGTTTTTTGATGAATATATGTGCCAGATATACACGTATATTTCTTCTGGGCATATACCTAAGTGTGGAATTGCTAAATCATAGAGTATGTCTATTTTCAGATTTAGTATATACTTCCAGCTTTCCAAAGTAGTTGTACCAAGCAGCAGTGCTATATGGGATTTCCAGTGTTTCACATCCTTGCTTACACTTAATATTGTCAGTCTTTTAATTTTAGACATTCTGGTCGATGGGTAGTGATTTCTCACAGTAGCTTTAATTTGCTTTTCCTTGATGCCTAGGAAGATGTTATCTTTCTTTAAGGAGGATTTACATTTGTTTTTGCCAGGCACTAGCGAATCCTAGCAAACCGTATTCACTTAATCCAGTTTCAGAAACTGAAATGCTTTGGAGCTGGACTGAAGTCTCTGTGAGAGCTGGTCTCCTTGCAGTCCAAACTGATGACTAGGCTGCACTTCTCTGGGTTCTCATCCCAGCATGAGTCTCTCTTCTTCAGTGAGTCCTAGACTCCAACTATCTACCCCATTCCTTTGAGCCTGACTAGTACACCTCCCAGACTCTCGGCTGACTTGTCCAGAATTAGTAAATGCTTCTGGGCCAGAAGTAGTCCAAATGTTGGGCACACCTTCCTGGATTCCCGTTTTCTCCAAAATCTAGGCCCACTACATCTTTGCTACTTGGTTCTCTCTCCAATACCTTCAAGTATATTTTTAAAAACTGCGCCCAGTTTTTCTTGGTGTCCGGAGTGAATCACCTAATCTTCTATCAGAAGAGGCATATGGGGTTTTTAAAAAATTGCTTCTTGTTCCTTCTTCCTTTTACAGATATTCTCCCTTATACCTTTGAATATATTTGCTACATTTGCTATACTTATTTTACACAGTTGATCTGTATGCATCGTGTCCAGTTTGTTGTATATCTTTTATAGTGGTTTTAATCCTCAAGTCTCTCCTGGTTTTGGCTTGTGAACTCCCGTGTCCCTTGTGGTTATCAGCTGTCCAATCCGATAATGAGCAAGGGATACGATGAAGGTCTGTTTTTGTCACTCCTGGTAAGTATGAAGGGTGGAGTGGGGATGACCCTAAGACGGAGAGCCCTGGGTACTCCAGAACTGCTACTCAACCTCCTTCTTGCTTTTGTGTCACAGAGCAATCTCTCTAGTCAGGGACTCCTAGATTCTTTGAAAAAAGCAGCAATGATAGAAGACAAAGTCTTTAGAATGGTCTCATGAGTGGGATCACCTACTGTCCTTGAAACCATCATCTGCCATCCATGAGGGTCTGGAGGAGACTGGGATGGAAGAGCAGATGTCTGGGCATCTGGGCAGCCTGCATGTGCTTCATCAGAATCCCAGATGGGCGTGGCTCTGCTATGAGCCTGGCACCCCGAGCAGCCAAGCTGCTGACGCTCATTCCTTTTCTCCTGTGACAGAGGCTCCAGCCGTCCTCCGGGAAATACAGCAGCAAGGAACGAACAGAACTTAACATCTCTCCACCACCCTTTCTTCCCACCTGTGTACCTGCCACCCCCGCCTCAGACTGCTACTAACGTTTCACATTAGTCACCCAGCTTAGTCTCCCAGGGGTTAGTCACAGTGTTTATATTAGTTTCTCCATCTCACTTCTGTAATTTCTCTGTCATTGATTTTTTGGGGGAGGCAACCAGAAGACAGGGCTAGTTCACTATCTTGTACCTCCCTTTCTCTTCCTTGAATTCCTTATCATCATAATTAATGTTCTCTTCTTTTTCCTCCTTCTTCCTCTTTCTCCTTTTCTTTTTCAACTTTAGGTTTGATTAGAGTTTCCTTATCTCTACTTTGCAAATTACTCTGCAAGAGAGTCTTTAAAATTTATTTTTATTTCTACGCTATTTCCTTTTGATTTGTTGTGATGTGTGTTTTTCGTAAATCGCCTTTATCCAGTTATTCTAGCTATGAATCACTCATCTGAGTGAGAAACTGAGCTTCTCTCCCATCAAGTTCTTACTGCGGTCCATTGAAGTGAGGCTTCCAGGCTGCTTAACCTACATAGGGTGGGGTGGGAGTAGATGTGAAACTATGTGTAAATTGGCAGGTCACGTTCAATACTGGCTGGATGCCCAGAGAGCTGAGCAGTGGGTGGATTTTTGAAAGGTTTGCCCACAAAAAAAATATCAGGCCAATGTTGGAGGAGGTCTAAAGCAATCCAAATATGGGCAAAATTTCTGCCTCATGGTCTGCTGCTGTCATCTTTGCTGATGACCCTTCAATAAAGAGGTGATTGGTTATTGTGAGAAGATCAGGAGTTTCAGTTATTGGGAGATTGTTTACAGAGGGCTCCATGCTTACAGCCATAAGATCCACAGTCTCTGTTGTAAGAATTTTCATATGGTTGAGAGATGATTAGGGTGTGAGCTCACAGACCTCCTTATTGCTCTTATGGAATGCTGTGGTCTTCTCTCTTTTCTTTTTTTGTTCATTTTTTTTTTATATACAGCAGGTTCTTATTATCTACTTTATACATATTAATGTACATATGTCAATCCCAATCTCCCAATTCATCCCACCCCCACCCCCACCCCCGCTTTCCCCCTTTGGTGTCCATGTTTGTTCTCTACATCTGTCTCTATTTCTGCCTTGCAAACTAGTTCACCTGTACCATTTTTCTAGGTTCCACATATATGCATTAACATGCGATATTTGTTTTTCTTTCTGACTTACTTCACTCTGTATGACAGTCTCTAGGTTCATCCACGTCTCTACAAATGACCCAATTTCATTCCTTTTTATGGCTGAGTAATATTACATTGTATATATGTATGTGGTCTTCTCTTGATGATGGGAAATGGAATGAGATCACAAGAGAATCTTAGAGGGATACCACTCCTTATTCTATGGAAGGTCTAGATTTCAGAGTGATCAGTGGTTGGATGAATTGAAAAACTGTCTGGATGAGTAGCTGAATTAATAGAAAGGATCAAAGGATCCATGGGAGATGGAATGGACTAATTTTTGAATGGGTGGCTTTGTGGGTGAATAGCTGAATAGAAGACTGTCCGGAAGAGTGGGTGTAATTATGTATGGATCTATGTACATGGGTGGATATTGGAGTAAATGAATGTAGATAAATGGATAGACAGATGAATGGAGGGGTGGTTGGTGGACTGACAGACAAAATAGGGGGTGGATAAATGGCTACATATACATGCATGTAAGTCTGCATCATGTGTGTGAATGGAGGGATGATGAAGTAGGTAGGTGGATGTTTGATGCATGGATGGGGATAACAGATGGATAGAGTCAGAGTTACATAGGTGGGAATGATGGATAATGAGCGAGTGTGTAAGTGGATGAGGGCCGTGGATAATGGATGGATGACAAAAGGGTGAACTTTGAAATCAGGCCTGTGTTTTCATCTTGACTTTGCATCCTAGCTGTGTGACATAGGGTAAAATCCTTTAATTTCTGTAAGCCTTGGGAAAATTTTAAATATTCAAGAAAAAGTAAGCCATAAGTGAAAAATTTAAGGGGAAGTATTATTGAAAATAAATACTCCCAAGGATAAAAACATTGAAGAAATACATATCAGAGAGGGGTTAAGGTCTTACTTGAAGTTAAATGTTTGTAAATCAAAATGAAGATTTCAGGAGCAGAGAAGCTGTGTTAAGATTTGGAGACATTTAACTATGAAATAATAGTAATACAAAACATTTTACAAATTGTAGTTACAAACTAAAATATAAATACTATTTATGTAAACATATTAATATCACAATATGTGACGATGTGAGGGAGGGGAAGGAAGGCTCTGGATCTGGTGTCCTCATCTTTCATATCAGGGAGTCCAATGATAATGCCTACATTGAAGTACGGAAAGTAAAAATGATTACTCTCATATCAATGTGTTTTTTCCCTCTAAACTCTCTTTTTGTAATTAAAGAAGGATCTTTTACTTTTACAAAACTCTCTTGAAGTGAATAAATATTTATTTGAAATTTTATCATTGTTTCATGTTCCTTTTGATTTCTTTTTCAGGTTTTAACTACAAATGAACTGAAATACAATAACATTACAAATAACATATTAAAAAATCACATAGTTATCAAAATATTTCAACATATATACACTTGATCTTAGCCAAAAAGCTGAGAAGTGATAAAATATTTCAGTATATCTATTTAGCTTTTCTGGAACACATACATGAAACGATGTCTAGAATGATACCCTCCTAATGTAAATACTAATTATTTATGAGTATTGGCATTTGAATTTCTTTAACCTCTACACAGTGCTTGAATAATTTATAATAAGTATGCATTCTTTCTACAAAACTCATACTGGTTTTACCTCATATTAATTCTCTGCTTATCCAGATCTTTCCATCATTACCTGAAGTAGTCTATTTGCAGGTGTGCTCTGTAACCCTCTAGCTCTAGGCTTACTGTTAATTCTCTCTGGAATGCAACCCTTAATCTCAAGACATAGAAACTGCCATACTCACTTTATTTTGTACACTTGTTAGAGAAAAGTGTTGTTATTAAGATACTTGTTATAAAAAATTACTGCAAACTGTATGTGGTAGGAAAAGAAATTTGCTCACAACCCTTGAAAAGTAATCCTTGACCGTGTGCCCTCTGACCCTGTAATAACTGATCTGAGAGCATATAAACTAAGTAGAGTCTCTGGAGAATAAGAAATTTAAAGGTTAACCTTTCTTTTCTAAAAAATATATGAATATTCACTTTTAAATAAAACATAGAGTCTCTTTTATGACAGTCATGGAGTCGTGGGGAGTCAGGGGCAGGATGCATAGCAAACCCCCTGCCAGCTCAAGGCTAGAGGAGGCTGATTATGCTTTGTGACCACTAAGTCATATATAGAAAGGAAATGCCTGCCTGCCTCCCAGCCAACTGGGTTGAAAACCAAAATTTTTAGAAACTGACAAGAGGAAGTTTTCTTTAAAATTTTAGGGTTCTGCCTGAGACGTGGTGTACTACCTTCCTTTGGCTGCTGTAACAAATGACAACAAATTTGGTCAGAATTTGTTCTAACCAACAGAGAATAAGAGAAATTTATTCTGACAGTTCTAGAGGCCAGAACTAGGATCAATGGGCTGAAATTAAGACTTCAGTAGGGCAGCGGTCCCTCTGGAGGCTGTAGGGGAGAATCTGCTCCTTGCCTCTTCCAGCTTCTGGTGGCTGCCAGCATCCCTTGTCTTGTGGCCTCTGCAGCCCAGTCTCTGCCTCCGTGGTCCATTGCCTTCACCTCTTCTGTGTGTAATCTTCCTCTTCCTCTCTCTTAGAAGGACACTTGTGATTGCATTAGGGTCCACCCAGGTAATCCAGAATAATCTGCCCATGTTAAAATCCTAAATTACAGCTGCAAAGTCTTTGCCATACAAAGTAAGCATCACAGGCTCCGGGGATTAGGGCGAGGAGGTGTTTGGAGCCACCATTTAGCCTACCACAAGTCATAAGATTGAGAAACAGCTAGCAAGGTTTTACTCTTCACACTGTATAAATTAAGGTTTCCATCTGAAAGTTGTGAATGTGTGAATTTACTCTGATCTGAATTGTGAAACCCGGACCTGGGAGGTTTCCATCTCTGCCCCAGACCAAGGCAGAGGCCCGGCTCTCCGCAGTGCTCCCCTGGTGCCCAACGGCCTCTCTTCCTGAGGCCTCTCTGCAGGGAGAGGATAAAGCTTCAGTCAGAGAAGCCACCCACCATGGTGGTCTGAGTGCTTGCTCTTTGGAATCCTGGGTAAGGACAGGAAGGCAGAAAGGGGTGTATTGATCCAGAAATGGCCGTACTAGGGTTTGTTTCCACAGGAGTCAGTTCTGACCACATGTGTCTCTTTCCTTTCCCTAACTGCCCTTGGGGTATTCTGGGGCAGCATCATTCACATCGAAACAATGGGATCCACAATTTGTGAGCCAGAACTAAAAGGGGATGCTTGCTGTGTGTGTGTGTGTGTGTGTCAGGATATGTAGCCCCTCTCTGGATGTGTGCCCTCTGCTTTGCACCCCAAGAAATCCCCAAACTTGTCGAATTCCTGGCAGCACTGTGCAGGTTGAGAGGGTCTCCTGGTGCTCTCTGGTTGCACCATGATTATAGCTCTGTTCCTTTTTAAAGTGTGAATTATGTGCCCCACGAACGTCCCAGTGCAGTGAGGTAGGAGGAGAGAGGAGGGTGTGTCTCCACAGATTCCCGATCAACACATAAGAATCATGCTCATGGACTTCCTTGGCTGTGCGGTGGTTAAGAATCCGCCTGCCAATGCAGGGGACATGGGTTTAATCCCTGGTCCGGGAAGATCTCACATGCCACGGAGCAACTAAGCCCGTGTGCCACACCACTGAGCCTGCGCTCTAGAGCCCGTGAACCACAACTACTGAGGCTCTGTGCCTAGAGCCTGTGCTCCACAACAATGAGAAGCCCGTGCAGTACAATGAAGAGTAGCCCCCGCTCATGGCAACTAGAGAAAGCCGCCATGCAGCAGCGAAGACCCAAGGCAGCCAAAAATAAATAAATTTATTTTAAAAAACCATGGTCATATGAGGTTATCCATCCAAAGATGTGGAATAAGATTCAGTGGTATTCAGATAGACAGTATAGTGATTTGTAGATTCCTGACTCATTGCCATGAACGTTTTGTTCTGTCCCCCTGCCCTCCATGTGTCCCTGTGGCCTGAGGGGGCCCATCTTTGAA